>NC_045734.1:4238859-4241335 GCF_008692095.1 Etheostoma spectabile | reverse complement strand
ATGTTAAAAAACCTCATAAAGTGAAATATTCATGCCATGGGACCTTTAAAAACACAATACACAATTAATATGACATAGTAATGCATACAAAATAAAGTGCAGGCAGGTCAACCAAAAGCCTGTTTAAGTTTTTTTAAACATAACACAACATCAATTTAAAACACAGCATATTATAAATAAATTATAAATGACACTAAACTCACAAACTCCACAGAATGTAGAGACATTGTGAAATGGCCTATGAAGAATACTGCTGTGGTGTGTGAATAGAAGTGTTGGGTTACCCAATGCGGATGGAAGGCCAGGCAGCTGATGGCCCCGATCCTTTGTCCCATGAAGCCGTCATAATACTTGATGTTGCTGATCACATCGCCGTTAGCGTTGTAGACCGCTATGAACTGGTTCATCGACCCGCTGGAGAGCACAGGATAAAAGAGAGAGACATGACATCAATCATTCGCTGTGTGTTTACATGATAACCTATGTCTGACTGCAGGGACCCAGGTTCCAGTCAGTCCAAGATTATTTGTTCTGGGAGATTGGTCAATCCTTAGCAGGGGATGTGTCTTTATATAGCAAGTATGTTGCTATTTTAAGAAGTATGTTCTTAAAAAATAAAAATGGCTTCTTACTAAAAAAAGCATATGCAGTGTGTACTTCGTTAGATTTCTGTTGCGGTGACATGCAACCTTCTGGACGGATGTCAGGTGTACTGTCCAGTTAAATGTTGTTGTTCGTCAACATTTAGACAACATTTATACATGAAGAGCGATATTTTCCTCTTCTGATTTAGACAAATGGAACAAAGTTCAGAGGACAAAAAAGGAAGAATGACAAGATCTGAAATTAACATTGTGGACTGGGACTTGCATCTACACAAAGATTTCTAAACAAGTGACGCTGAAATCCTTCGGACTGATGGAATAAATGTCTTGGGACCGGTAGAGTTAGCGTAGTTATACTATCGCTTTGCCAGAACTTGGTCAGGTCAACAGGTCTGGCTAGTCCACACAGCATTACGGGATGGGAGAAAAACGTGCTCTGGTTTTTTGGAATTTCAGATTGGACAGATAGTCTAGCTAGCTGTCTGGATTTACCCTGCCGAGATCTGAGGGGCAGTTAACCATAGTCCTCAGAAATCCACCGGAGGTTAGAATTACTAATTCTAGGTTGTAAATGATATTGTATTATACATATGAGAGGATTTATAATTTATAAGCGTTATTTGCTAGTGGCTGGTCCCCGTTAAACAAGCTTCAAATGAGTTACCAGGGTGTCCAATTTCACATATGTGCATTATGTCTCACGATCGTACTTGTCTCTTAACTATTTTGAATAGAATTGAACATGAACATGAACGAGAACTCACCAGGCAAACAAGTTGGCCTGTGGGTGGATGTCCAGGGCTGTTAACCCCTTCACTGTCTGCAGCACGTTGATGGAGTCCGGTGAGCGCGGTTCAAAGAATCGAACGTCTCCGTTAACACTGGTGGGAGACGTCAAAGTCAGTACAGGCAAAAAAAACAAATACATGCATAAAATACGTAAAAATTGTTTGTGTCATTACAAAACTCAGGAGCAGCTCCACTCTGGATACCTGGAGAAGGGTCAGGAGACTTTGTTGACTTACACAGAAGCATTTCCTTTCAATTTAGGATCAAACTTAACCGTTTAACCCGAGAGCCATCCCAAGTTCTAAGTGTATTTAAACATCATGCGGAAGGTGTTACGTTTGGTTGGACCTTTAATTTGAAAAAAAAGTAGGGCCGTCAAAACTAACGCGTTAATAACGAGTTAATGGGAATTCCTTTTAATGCGACTTATTTAACGCGCGATTAACGCACAGACGTTCTGAACAGGAGTGGATGGCTAGTAGAAACAAAGCTCCTTGAGCAGAAATGGATAAAGAAAATGGTCTTCTGAAGTCCTTCCAGGTGCTAAGAGGCACCAGTGCAGTGCTTCTGTACTGCTTGGCCTCCTGTACTGCTGCTTGTAGCTTTCTCCAGAGCCAATTTACCCTGAAATAACTTACAGAGGGACCCCAAAACACTTAAAAACCCACTTGTTGGTTGCTGTGTACTTGTACTTCAGAGGAAACCATAAATTTACCTGACTCAATGTTGCAGATTCAGATTCTATACACAAACTACCACCTTAAAAATATGATGCATTGAACTATTCGGCATTGTATTTGAGTCAAAAATCGCAACCTTGAATTATATTGTGCTGAGTGGTAGTGCCTCTCTTTTTACTTTAACTAAACATTTGAAAGGAGAATTTGCATGGTGCGGTTACAGGCGGTTTTATAAGTAAAGCACCTCCTGATTGTTTGTTTTTTTATAATTAGTTTTTTTTTTTAAATAAATCTCAACCTGTAACCCCCAATTTCCACCAGATGCGTAACGGCTGCGGATCGGCTCCGTGCTCCGACGTCCGTCAACACCCACCAGGTCCGGATTTGTTGCGGAACGGCTGC
>NC_045734.1:4238741-4238849 GCF_008692095.1 Etheostoma spectabile | reverse complement strand
CATGACTGACAGCTGAAGTCTCGAGGACCCACGAGATCTTCACGCAGAATAGAACCACAAAACCAACAACCGTTTGTTTCCATCCAGAGGAGTAGAGAGGAAACAACT
>NC_045734.1:4238271-4238731 GCF_008692095.1 Etheostoma spectabile | reverse complement strand
TTTCAAGGTGTAGTGCAGGGAGATATGATCCGCCGTGAGCACGGTCTATTTAACTTTGAAAATTAACCAGATGTTTTACTTTGTTTCTGTGCTCAACTTCCTGTCCCGCACTATCTGCCGTGTGCTGACTTGCTGCGGAGCTCTGCAGTATCCGGAAAAAATAGAAGCTCTGTGTATCTGCTCCGGAGGGCTGGGGATCGCCGCAGCCGGGACAAAGTCGGGACGTAGCCGTCCTGCAGTCAGTGACTTTAATGGAAACCTATTGACTCCATGAACTGAGTTTCCAACCAAGTAGAATAGCACTTGAGCATTAAAAACTTGATCAATATCCCTTTTTGTTTTTTAGAACAGATTTAAAAAAAAGACTGATTATTCCTGAGTTAACTATGGACAATCCTGTGATTAGTCGCGATTAAACATTTTCATCGGGCGCCCAGATAGCTCAGTTGGTAGAGCGGGT
>NC_045734.1:4237065-4238261 GCF_008692095.1 Etheostoma spectabile | reverse complement strand
AGAGGTTTACTCCTTGACGCAGCGGGCTCGTGTTCACGCCAACCTGCGGCCCTTTGCTGCATGCCGTTACCCCCTCTCTCCCCTTTCGTGTCTTCAGCTGTCCTGTCAAAACTAACAAATGGTTTCAATAGAAAAAAAATTAGCATTTTAATTGATTAACAGCTCTAAAAAAAAAGTTATTGCAGGGGCCTTAAACACATGTGCTTACCTTACTCATGAACCCAAACACCTCAGCACAGACTGAAAACAATGTCAGCCTGACCAACGTGCAGAAGAGCCTATCATTAGGTGTGTGCTTATAAAGGTTAAGTGTGTTTGTGTGTAAGGTGTCCCATCATCTTCAGGGACACAGAGTAGAACCCCTCCTCTGCCTGAGACAGGTGCTGCTGTTATGTCGGACACTGACCTGGATGAGTTCGGGGTTCCACTGTCTCTAACTCACACAGCATGCTCCCACAGTAAGCTGAAACATTCTACCGTGGTGTGTGTGTGATTTGTAAGAGACGGAGGCAGAGCATACCTGACACTGATAATGTGTCCGTCTGTCTCCTTCTGTAGATGAGCTTTGACCACCCAGGCTCCGTGCTCCCTGTAGGTCATCACCCGACTGCAGAAACACACAACACACACACACACAACCAATGTCAGCTGAGGGAACGTTAAACAGTGTGTTTCTGTTTCAGACAGGAAACACAGGAAAATAACAGCAGAGCTGTGAGACTGAACATCAGCAGCTCCTGTATGCTCAAAGCCTAAAAAGCAGATATACAACCATTATAAAGCCAAAGTAGGGCAAACTTAAAACCTACCTTTTGAGTCAGGTCTTTTAATAATCAACTCATTTATTCCTTTTCTTTTACTTATTTATGATCTGTTTGTTTTAGTAAGTTTGATAATTAAAAAATGTATTAGTTGTTCTTATTGTCCTTATTTTGGTATATGTATTTTATGGATTGTTTTTAACAATCTACAGGTTATGAACTTATTAGTCACTGTTTAGAGCTTTTATTTATGAAATAATATGTACTTTATAAGTTGTTTTTTTTAGTGTCATGCCTCTAGTTTTCCTCACTTATGATGGCGCTTCCTCAGCTCGGTTTTTGTGTTTAATTAACTAATTAATTTTTGTTCATTGAGGGGTGGGTGGGTGAATGGGGCTGGGGGTGTATTGTGTTATAGGTGTATATCTGTGTGTG
>NC_045734.1:4235445-4237055 GCF_008692095.1 Etheostoma spectabile | reverse complement strand
TGTGTGTGTGTGTGTGTGTGTGTGTGGGAAGGGAGATTGTATGAAGCACTCTGTGCTACATTTACATAAATAAATATAATCTGACTGATTGATTGATGAAAGGATGCATCGTAAAACCATCCACTGACATTCAATATGTGGGGAAAACATAGGAACAAAGGGAGCACCCAAACTTGTAGATGGGTTCAATGTGATGCACAAAATGGTTTTCATGGAAAAATTGACATTTGCTGTAAGACTTATTTGCTGTAAGACTTAAGTCATGACCGAAAGAACGAGATCCAGGGTACAAGCGGCCGAAATGGGTTTCCTCAGGAGGGTGGCTGGCGTCTCCCTTAGAGATAGGGTGAGAAGCCAGTCATCGAGAGGAGCCGGAGTAGAGCGCTGCTCCTTCGCGTCGAAAGGAGCCAGTTGAGGTGGGTTCGGGCATCTGGTAAGGATGCCTCTGGGCGCCTCCCTAGGGAGGTGTTCCCGCACGTCCAGCTGGGAGGAGGCCTCGGGGAAGACCCAGGACTAGGTGGAGAGATTATATCTCCAACCTGGCCTGGAACGCCTCGGATCCCCAGTCGGAGCTGGTTATGATGGGCTCGGGAAAGGGAAGTTTGGGGTCCCTACTGGAGGCTGATTGACCCTGCTACCCGATACCGGATAAGCGGATGAAGATGGATGGATGGATGTAAGACTTAAGATGAAAGGAAAGGATGGATTGATTTTATTAAACCACATAGATCAGATTTGATGATATTTACTGTAACATAACCCACGCGTTTCTTTTGCGACACATCTTTTTCTCTTGCTTTCTTTTTTCTTCTTTGTATGATTAACTTACACTGCATTGTTTTAATTGTTTAAAACAATATATAGAAATATCTAAAAAAAAGTGTTGAATGTCAGATAGTCTGTACATGTTGACTTGATAGTTCAATAAGAAAACAACAGTATTATTACATTATTGTTATTATTTGTTTGCTGTGAAGAGTAGATGAACCAGAATCCTCAATAGATTTATAGAAGTTTTCTTTTGGAATAATGGAGTGTATTATTTAAAGTGATGTAAACAGTGCCTAGCATTGTTTGAACTTAAAAAAAAAAGAAGATCCAGTAATAAGAAACCATTAGTCTGAAATAAAAAAGCCTGTCTTTTTCTGCTGTAACATGCAATACATGTGAAAAGCCACTGGGTGGCATCATGGGACCATGACTGAGAAAAGTCTCCTGGAAGGACTGAGGTTGCATTAGAGCTGAAAACAAAACCCCTGCAATCATCTTTTGCTATAGGACTGAACTGTACCTAAATTCCCACTACCCTTAATGCACTCTATTACATTTGGTCAGATATATCTCGACTACAGGCGTGACAGGAAGTGCATTTGATCTCCTTCCCTACACCGTTTTTTAAACCTGGACCCTATTTCTATATGTTCTTGTGTCTGAGTGACTGATGGGAACAACAATCTTTGACATTGGTCCAGTATTATCAAGATCGCTGCGGTTGGCAGTCAGCAAAACAAGCTACAAAGTAAGTTAATGGGGCAATTGTCCAGCTTGTATTTACATTGACAGAAGTGCTCGTTTTGATTAATATTCTAAGAGTCTGACAACATTATGGA
>NC_045734.1:4222261-4235435 GCF_008692095.1 Etheostoma spectabile | reverse complement strand
AAGGAGGTCGACCTTTCTGTTAAAGAATAAGATCCTTTTTTTAAACATAAAAACATCTGCGAAATTGCGTTTGCTAAATCCACCAGCCTCCATGTAAATAATCAGTAACCTCAGCATCGTAAAATAGTTTCTAAAAGATGTCCATGCATGAAGGGAACTATTAAATTAGCTTTACCTAAAGATTTATGGGCCACTTCATGGTTTAACAGCTTTGCCCCCCCCCACCCCGAAATTAAAATGTTTTACCAACTGGGGGGATGCAGTGCCACCAAGGTACACTAAAAGAGGTGGCAACGCCTAAGTAAGATTTACAGCACGCTATAATTATTAAGTATAGATTAGATAAGTGAATAATGTAGGACTGTGTAGGAGTTTATGCCCAAGTGCTGTGTGTGATCATCAATGTATTTATATAACAGTCAGACAGTAAAAGAAAAAAAAAAGAAGTGGGAATTTAAACTGTAAATGAATAATCAATTTAACTTTCTCTGTGAGTAGGATTTGGCATCAAGAACCGGTTCCAGCTTGGGATCGTTTGAAAAAATGAATCCTTTCAAATCTGATTATCAGTTCCAAATTTAACGCAGGCACGCTTTGGTTTCTGTGGCGGCCACCGTGCTTCCAGGTGCTTGTACAGTAAGCGGCGCTCTAAAGTGTGGCTTTATTTTACGTTGACAAAACCCAATAAAACTGTAAATCCCAAAATGAACTGTTCCTCTCATCTGTGAGATTAGCATGTGATCCGTTTCAACTCCACCCCTCAAACAATCTGAACCAAGAATTGAAGAACTGGAATCAGAATTGTTAAAATCAAAACGCTGTCCATCCTATCTGTGATATGACAACGGCGAGTTCAGACTGAGAGAGAGTGTGTGCTTTACCATTCATTTGGACCCATCCTCCTGTCGAACACGCGAACAGATCCGTCACCCAGACCGGCAACGATGAGCGAACGCTGCGAATCGCAGGAGAGGCTGGTCACACAGCTGTCTGCTCCTGTCGGGATGTCCTGGTGGACACACAAACACAAAAATACCCCATTAAAAGGCTTGTAAATCAAGCTATACCAAGGCACCGCTGCCAAAACAACACTCATTTCACATTAAACCTTCTTTGAAATCATCAATCATGGGCTCTGTTGAGTGTTGGCTCACTCAAGGTTGGACTCACGCATCAATATGCAGCCACAGGCGAGCCTGGGCCATTTGTACTTCCAGTATATGAAGTCCATCCATCAAGACCATGATTAGCACACCAAGGACCATTAAATGTGTAAAAACTAGAATTACCGCCTCGCAGTTAGTTGTATGTCTACGCCAACCAGTCAAGTTGCAGTTTACATCCATGTCTGTCCAGACTCATATCACATACTGTGTGTAGTGATCCTGAGTGTGCCAGCTGGTGCAGGGTGAGCCACAGTAAACAACAAAAAAATCAAAGTTCCAACGCACAAGAGGATCCTATTGCCACTATTTGATTAACAGTATACTTACAAAAAGGGGCGACCTACTTTATACGTACCTACCACTACGCTTGATTGCCATCAGGTGTGCCTTTAAATGATCAGGTGCTGATTAGCTAATAAAGAGAATCCAACAGGTTCCCATTCCCCAACACCAACTCTTTCTGTAAAGTGTCCTGAGATTACGTCTGTTATGATTCAACACTATCAATCCAACTGATTGAAACTGAATTGAACATAGATACATTAAATAACTAGTAACAAAATTTAAATAAAAGCAGAGATCTTCAACAGGGGTCTGGGACCCCTTGGGGGTCCTCAGAGTTACTGCAGGGGGCCACCAAGTTAATTTTTTAACGTTTTTTTTCAGTAATTAAAATGTTTTGAATCAAGCACATTATTACCAAATACAATTCAGCCAATTTGTGAAAAAAACACACGATGATACGCTTACTGGCCTATAGGTAAGGTAGTCACTAACAGCCATTTCCCACTGGGCCCGCTGGGCTGCGTTACAGCTTCGTTCCAGTGTTGTTCCGTCCTCCGCCACGCGTCATACACCACCGGGAGCGTCTCAGAAGCGGAGCGTGTTGCCTGCCTGACTCGCAGATTATATTGTCTCTACTTTGTATTTTACAGAACAATCCCATGTTTTTTAAGTGAATATTTATCTTCCGCTCCAAGGGCTCTTGTAAATAAACTTTGACCTTGTCATGATGAAAAAAATCTGTGATGTCGTATCACATTTTTTTCACCTCCCAGATGAATCTCTCGTCGTCTGTGGTGTAGTAAAGGAGACATATCCGATATTGGGGGTGTTTTGGTAAATTGACTGGATACTCTCCCTGTTTCACTTCCTGCCCGGCTGTCTGAACGCCCCGCGGCTTGCGTGAAAATAGACCTGGTGCGTCTCTTTAGCAGAGTGGAGAGCAGCTTCACGCACGCTTTTATTTCTTCTGTATTATCTTTTTGTGCAGCACTTTGGAAATCTTGTGCTTGTTAAAATCGTCCTATATAAATAAAGTGGATTGGATTGGACGTACCAAGGCGGAGCTGGTGGAATATCAAGTCAATGCTTGACAATTCATATTGCTCGCAGACACGCTTGGTGGAAAATATTGGTAAGGTTGCCATCCACAGATACGGTTAATCCTAAGGATTCACTGTAAAATCATGCCACACTTAATATTTTAATAGCTAAGTATTTTATGGCCAAAAAGGACTTTTTTCCCCCCCCCCACTAGTCAGGACCTATACATGCACTAATGGAGAGATGTCAGAGTGAGTGGGCTGCCAGCCGAACCAGCGCCCTGAGCGGTTGGGGGGGGTGTTTGGTGCCTTGCTCAAGAGCACCTGGCAGTGCCCAGGAGGTGAAGTGGCATCTCTCCAGCCACCAATCCACACTCCGTACTTTTTAAAGCTTTAGGCAGCCCACACGTTATTGCAACTTTATTTTATACAGTATAGGTAATATGATCCGTCTCTCTCAGTTAGGGGTTCATGGCATAAAAAAACTTGAATTCCCCAATATTAAAGAATAGAAGGTAATATACAAAATACTTGATGTTACATTACAGAAGTTGGAGGAGGTGAATACCCAAACAGAGTAGAACTAAAATCTACTCATCTTAATAAGGGAGGGGAGGGAAAAGGCTTTTAGTGGCTCAACTGCCCCTCCATTACCTACATGTGAGGTTACCTGCAGCTACAGAGAGACACTGTAGGTTAGACACAAATTACACAAATAGTATGTCTGAAGTCTCATTCAACCCATGTTGCTCCAAGGAGTTGAGAGTATATAATTATATCCAATATGCTCTCCTTTTTAATTACTGATTTCTGATAGTGCCACCCCCTAGGGTCAGGAGTGACTCCCTCAATACCTATGAATTTAAGGGAGGCAGCAGAACGTGGTTTCTTTTTTTTTGTAATGTCTTGCATGGGGGGGAGGGGACATATGCAGTATTTGTCACACTCAAGTTTTAATGACTTTTTTTGTCTACTGAGGTTTTCATTTTATAGTCATTCCATGCTTAAGACTTAAACATGCTTTAATAAATTATGTATGTCTTATTAGATCATATATATATATATAAACAGTTTTTTTTTCTCCTTTTGGCCATTTCTTTTCTGCACTCTTGCCTAAACTAAGTTGTCTATTATCCCGTCATTAAAATGTCTGATTTGTCTGGAGACAGTAACTTTTAAATGAAAATCAACCTATTTGAAAAAGACAAAAATCGAGCATCGAATCGTTCTAGAGAGAATAGCGATGCATCTAGGAATAGATTTTTTCTCCCACACCTAGTCTCGCAGCAATGTAATCCATGTTTTGATTTCTTGTAGCTGCTCTATATTCAGCTATTCTCTATTTTAGAAAACGCTTAGTTTGTCCTATGCATACAAAGCCACATGGACAACATATGGATGACAAATATCGACATACAGTGAAATTAATGAACTCTCTGATTATATATTTTTTCATACATTATGTTCCACTTCCAGGACTGATCCAGTGCTGCTGGAAATTCCGCAGGATGTACCTCCTTTCAGCCGGATGTCTGTCATCTTCAGCTTAGTTTAGCTAAACTGTACTTTTTCACCTCAGCTACACTTAACACACATGCTGTGTGTTAAGTTGATTGCAAATGTAGCACTTACATACTAACATGCATAAAAGTGCAGTAACTCTTCTGGCATGTTCCCTTAACATTAGCATGTTAGCATTAAAGTTACGATCTTGAAGATCTCCGTTTCAAGCGGTAATTGCAGTGCGTTTTGGATTGCACTTTTAATCGTTTTTGACGCTTCATTGGCAATAGTAGCTGTTTACTCGCACACTAGCAGAGCAATATTGGCAACATTTCAGTGAGTTTTGGAAACAGAACCTGGACGTAATCCCCAACCCCAGAAATAATGACAACACTTAGTAGTGTAGGTGCTCATATCTGGACCCCTCCTTTCGTCACACTGTCTTTACAATCAAAAAAAGACATCAAACTGAAGCAGAGACCGCAAATAATGTGCAAACCTGCACAGCCTGAATGCTAAATGTCTCACCAGCTAATAAAACGTTTCAAAATGCAATCCCTGCACCAAGTTCCAGGTGTATTCATTGTGGGCTTTTGGAGAAAGTCTGACATACATGCACTGAATACCATACCTGGACCTTCATCTCCCGGTCCGTGTCCCAGATCCGGACCACTCGGACATCTCCAGACGTCATGAGGAGCCCCGTCTCCTGCTCCCAGTCCACAACCATACCTGCACCTAAAACACAGGATGACACAGCAGATATAATGCTGAGCATGTACGCCTTAACAGACATGAACACGTGCACTCCATAAAACATGCACCAGTACTATGTGTTGCTATTAGACTGACGTCACATCTGGGAAGAGTTTCTTTTTTTCTTAATGATTGTTGAATTTTTCACTTTTCTTTGCTTTGTATGTTTGACGCTTATGCAAAGCACTTTGAATTGCCTTTGTGCCTGAGTTGTGTTATATAAATGAATTGCCTTGCCTTTTGAAAAAAAGTTTGATAGCCCAGTATCTGACATCTGAGTATAAAATATTAAGTTACAGACAAGAAATTGTACAAAATATGTGTACTGCAGTTTTTATTTAATGTTATTGAAAAGAGTTACGTTTTTATTCATAAGTGAACCCAAACGTTTCTAAACCCAAACACAGCTGTTAAACACACCGAGCAGGTGTCGAGTTCTCTGATACACAACACACACAATCTGTTGGAGGTTTCAGAGGTCTCTGGCTGCCTCATGTAGCAAGTCAAATGACAGATTAGTGAAACAGCTTCCTGCACCACTGTGGAACTAATAAATACACCCCAAAGGAATGAGCAAAACCCCAACCAGCTTTCTGCAGAGACTGAGGGTACATGAGAAAATCATTTTTTGTCAATTTATAACATTAAGTATCACACAGTCACCAAGTCTGTGTTGTTTTTTAATTAAAGTCTCACATTTCTTAACGTATACATGAACACTTCATGCAGATGGAGGCAGGGTTTAGCATTTTGCATCCTTCCCCTCCCGCCAAGGCGTTATGGGAGATGCAGACACTGTCCCTGGAACAGAGCCTGTCAGCACATTGTGGCTTAGATGAGTCAAATGGCTCTGGAGTGAGAAAGTGAGGAGTGAAGAAGCTGAAGACAGCAAGACTTTTCATATGTTAGCAGTCACAGCAGTAATCAAGGGAGCGGTGCCATGTCAGCCACACTCGCCCTGCTGGCTCAGTGATGCCTGGCTGTAGCCTGAAGGCGCCAGTACGCTTCAAACAAAGTGCTTTTGGCCAGGTGTGTACAGGTGAGACTGTGCAGCAGGGTTTGAACTTCAGCTCCCTGTTTTCACTCTTAGCACAATCCCTTTGGTTTGAAATGTACAACAGAGTCTCACACCATAAATGCCTCTGAAGAGACACCATCTGACAGTATGCACCCTTATCCCTATTTGTAGGATTTATCACGTCTTGTACCCCTCAATACTGTAGGTGAAGAACAACTACAGGTTATTAAATCACGCAACAATGCCTCAGCCACTTTTTACTCCTTGCTGCGGGCCTGTTAACACTCGCAAGCCATAGAGTGGCTGAGTTGTTCACAAAACATTGTGTAAATAAGCAACCTACAACATCCTCCAACAATTTAAAAAAACAGTTTGACAAAATAAGCCTTACTGAAGTTGCACTTACAAGCTTGTTACGGAGCTTTGACAGCATCTACTGGTCTTTAAGGGGGGGGGGCTCAGTGATAGAGAGATGACAGGAAACTAGGTAGAGAGAGATATGGAATGACATGCAACAAAGGCAGTGGTGGAATGTACTGTAACTAAGTACATTTACTCAATTACTGTACTTAAGTACAAATTTGCACTTTACTTGAGTCTTTTTTGTCACATGCAACTTTCTACTTCTACTCGTTGCACTTCAGAGCAAAATGTTGTACTTGTACTGTACTTTATTAATCTGACAGCTTTAGATACAAGTTCCTTTACAACATAAGATGTTTGCAGTATAAAAGATGAGGTTTTATAATGGATTAAACTACTCAATATCCAAGTCTCCAAGTCCAGCGGATATGATTGGACGACAACACACTTTTGATTAACAGACCTGTTTGGATAGTTTCCACTTTCCAAAATGTGAGGCTAATTCTGCATTGGTTAATTTTAGGTTTAATACTTTAAGTACATTTTCCTGAATATACTTAAATTACTGAAGTAACTTTCAATACAGAACTTTTACTTATGATAGTAATTTTAAAAAAACATTTTTTTTTTTTTAAACTTATTCTACCAGGTCCCTGACTGGAACTTTTAAAACTTTTATCAAATTCGTTAACAGTAACTGGATCTTAAGAATTATTTTGTGGCTACACAGTTGTGACCAGTATTTTTCCGGCTTAACTGGGCCATCAGCAGCACTTGGAGATCCACAAGTAATGGAGCAGAGAAGAGTGCTGATGCTATTTCGATATTGGATGTTTATATGATGAAGGAGAAGGCATAAAGGGGCAGGCAGGGACTCCAGAAAGCAGAATGCACATGGAAACACATCGTCTTTCTCTCACAAGGATGCTTTTACCACAGAAGCTACAGAAACGGCATCCTTTTCTCTCCTGTTGAAACTCATCACGCCATGCTTCATTTCCTCGCTCTCTTCTCCTCCTTCACTCTTAGTCACTTCCTCCTATTTTTTCACAATCAATAACCATATCTTGATGACCATCCTTTCCTTCGTACACTGACTCAATTCTTTCACCCAGCTTCCTTTCATTCTAATGATGAAAATAGCATCCTTTTCACTCATCACGGCATGCTTATAGTGCGCTCCATTAACATTGAAACTTGGAGCTGGGAATGACATCGCATCCAAGTTGAATGCGTTCAACTCAGATTTTTCATTATTTTTATTAGGTCTAGTCGGGTTAGTCATTATTAGCAGTACCATTGGATAGCAACGCATGTGAATACAAACAGTGCAACAACATGTTGACAGATAGAAGTTGGACAGGACTGTGTGTACAACTTATTTAGTGAGACACAAATAAGCCAGAAGTGCTAATCAATGTACGTTACTATAGCTTTCAGTGCTGTTGATGCAGGGGGCAGCCATGTTGGATTTTGAGCTTGGGGTACTGCAAGGTTGTCCGACTTCCAAACTTGGAAATCCCAGTTCAGGGGGCGTGTATCCGACTTTGACGTTGGAAATTCAGACCTCCGAGTACAAATTGAACGCACAATTAATTTACTCGCTTTTATCCTCCTCCTGTTTTTTTTACCATCAATAACCATCTCCGGCTGACCATCCTATGTAACACCCTTGCTTCATCCTTTCATTTCTCCTTTCATCTCCTCTCCTTTCTCTGAGACACCACAATACCGCACTAAGTGCAACCTGCACAATTGGTATATTCACATGATATCATACTATTTAAGCAGTTGCATGTTTTTTGTATTCCCATCCTATATATAGTCAAATATTTGTTCTTATTTTGTATTCCTATTTTTATTTCACGTATTGTGTATGTATATTGTATCCTAGTATTTCATTTATATTCTGTACTGTGTGACTGACTTTGCTGCTTTAACACCATCATTTCCCATTTTTTGGGGATCAATAAATATCTCTCTATCTCTCTATCTATCTCTCTATCTATCTATCTATCTAACTGGCTCCTTACACACAATTTGGAGTTGAAGACAGAAGGATAAGTACTTCATTACTTGGCTCTTCTCCTGCCTCACAGAACAATAGTGAAGCTGTGCAATCTTTGTGATCCTGTCCCACTGCGCATCTCCTCTGTATTGCTCTTTTATGAGTCGTGACTTAACTTTCTTCCACGAAACAATCTGTACAGGGCTTTTTACTGTTCTACTTGGCTTGCGTTGTCAGGAAATCCCAAGCCCCATGAGGCGGCTTCACATCCTCCACTGTGACATCATACTGTTCGCTTAGGCGTCACAACGTCACACTGCATGGGCTTGTGTGTGTGTGTGTGTGCGTGTAGGGGGGGTGTGCTTCACAGGACTGCGCTCAGTCAGTGACATGTTCACAGTGGCACGCTTGACGCTGTCTCATTTCAGAGGCTGTGAGAAGAGCGGAGGCATTCCCTTTGAAGCTGGCAGCTCTGTGACGATGAAATCTGGGTTACAATGAGAGGGGTTGGGAAAGGAAGATTCCCACACAACACACAAAAGTGTGTGCATGCATTTCCTCTGAAATAAGGAGCAAATATACCACCAAACCTTCGTACGATTTAGATACATCATTATCTTTCCCGGTGTCCTCCCAAGATGGGAAATCAATTGTGGATAGAATATACAGTGGATGAGGGCAGATCCCCACAACAGTACTGCTAATGAAATGCTGTAGTCCACCCCATTCCTTCCACCCTGTGTACTGTGTCCAGTTTTTCTGAGCTGGAACACTGCCTGGTTTGCTGAGCTGTACTTTGACTAAACAAAGGAAATAAAGAAAGTCTTAACTTTGCTAAAGTGACCCCTTAAGACAGGGCCTCAAATTAAAGGATAATGCTGGTGTATTAAAACTTGAATCTTTTTTTTGTGGGTCTGGCCATTGTTTCTATTGGTGATGACAATTTCATTTACAAAGTAATTGCTGACATCTGTTGATTCTGCAACATTATTAAACAGAAAGCAAACGAGACAAAAAACCCTGAGCAGTCAGGCAGTCAGACAAATTGTAAAGCCCAGATGAACTTGATTGGAAGAAAAAAACGAACAAAAACAAGGGCAAAAGGTATAATTGTCATTATGAAATCATAACCTTCATGAATGCATTTCAATATTCTTTACTTTCAATTTTTTTTTTGACAGTTATATTGCTTCACAGTTTTCTCGCCAAGTTCAGCCTTTCCACTCCTGTCTGTCTCTCCATTCAGTTATACAATTCCTCTCACCCCAAACTCACTTCATCCCAACTCTTTCTCTTGTTATTGTATCTTCTTTCCTTCTCCACTTCCGCTGCCTGAATCCTCCCTGACTCCAATTGCTGGGAGATCAAGGTGTCAGAGCTCACAGATCTGCAACCATAAACCCAAACCTTGACTTTTGTCTGACACGGTCAACGCTCAGATGCTCAAAACGGGATACCATTCTGCCTTAGACGGAACCTTTGTGGGCCTGAGCGGGTCTTAGTTACCCACACAGAAATCCATACGAACATGGAGAACGGAGAGAGCAAAGGAGTGTGGGCAATGTTTCATCAGCTGTAAATCTCACCGCCTTACAGGGGTGGAGGTATAGATAGCTTCGATATAAATTCTCCCTTTAAGCCTAGTCTCTTTCCCAAACTTAATGAGATGAAAAGATTTCCCCAAGTAACAATATCAACAACAGTAATAGTATTGTTTGCAGAATGGCTTTTCCCTTGTTGAGTCTCTGAAAAGGGGAAGAAAAAAAAAAATCTACTTTTAACCCCACTAACAGTTGGGCTGCCAGCAGTTGTGGTAGATCTTTTTTTTTTCCAGTGCCAGTATGCCGAGTCAAACTAACCTAATCTGTGATATATAACGCCTTTGCAAAATACCTTTGTTTCATTCCTCTATTCTCTCTGGAGAAAACGCCCTCCTCTGCATTCTTATCCTGCGCTATTATCTCCGATGATGGACTAGCTCTCCCACACACTGCAGCTCATTAAACCAGTGCAGTGGCCTTCCTGGTTGTTCACCCCCCTCAGTGTTTCCCCTCTCTTCCCTTCATTGTGTTTGCTCTGTAAAGGTCCTCCAGGAGTCTGGTAATAAACCGTCTCCAGGATTACCGGTGACAGACAACTCTGTACACACCAAGGCGTGGACCTCTCTTGTTCTCTCTTGTTCTCTCTTGTCCCATCTATTCTGCAAAATTCATGCTGAATTGTCTGAAAAAAAAGTGCTCTGACCAGCAGGGAGACTTCTCTGCTCTAGCATTTCTCTAACCTTAGAAGGCTGAGGCCTGACATTGGGGGAGGTTAAAAGCACTGACCCGCCTGGTTGACAAAGGCGTGGTGAAATGATGTATAACCTACATGACATAAGTACTTGCTGACCTGATTATTGTGGACAGGTGACTAATTTCTTACATCGTTTTACATAATGATGTAAGAAATTAGTCATGTGAGATCCCCAAAGGTTGGAACTTAACACATTTTCTGGCAGTCATGGGTCACCCATCAACTTAAACTGCAACTTTGTGATGGAGGAGTCAAAAATGGGGGAAAAGCTCAACTCGTGGGAATACAGAAAAAAAGCATGGCACACAATACTTGAATTTCTAACTTTGATACAATACCTTGAAAGATATCAAAATTGAATACAATTCTCGAAACATTTGTCTTTCCTTGTTCATTTGCCTCCAATGCAAAGTATTTCCAAACAGCACTCCTGCGGTTTTCTTTGTCAACTAAAACCAGTCACAGAAGCTGTAAACCTGCCCTCTTAAATTAACTAACACCATATTCAAACCCGCAAATTATTATATTCAACCGGAGCGCATGAGACAGGTGACGAAAAGACGGTACTGTGAGTGAGAGGAGGCGGGGCTTTGTTGGCACTGCAACGATGTGTGTGTCAATTCACTGTTGAAGAGAGAGCAAGAAATCACAGCTGGTACCAGTAAAATCTATATATATATATATATATATATAGATATTTATATATATATATCTATATATATATATACATATATATATATATTTGACAACAGTTGTGTACACATCTGTATGTCCCTTATGTAAGGTTTTCTAAGGAATCTTAGCTTCAGTTTCACTACGCAAACGTTAACAATGTGCAACTGGTGTAGAGTGTAGAGAGTGTAGAGTTCTGCACGGGCCTACGCAACCCCTGAGTGTGCCTTTCAGACCCTACGCAATTTAGTTGGCCTGGTACTGAAAAATTAGGACCCAAACCTGAGCCAGACCAAGGCTATATATATATCTTTTTGTTTTCTTATCAAGTTACATCATGCTTATCAGTTGGGGTGGCAGTAGCTCAGTCCGTAGGGAGTTGGGTTGGGAACCGGAGGGTCACTGGTTCAATCCCCTTTTTCCCATCAATTTGTAGTAATGTTAACACGTCTTAAATGCATACAAATTAACTATCAACGCAGCCCCGAGAACTGGGCTGGTTGGAAAGACGGAGCAATGCGTAGGACAAAGGTAGACCTTTCATCCTTACATTCAGCCTCACGGGCTAGCGTACTGTAGTTTCATATGCACAAGTCAACCAAACTCTGGAAGCCCTAGCTAGGCAACAATAGTGTCAAGTTTCACGGGGTTGTGGTTATGTTGTGACATTAGGCAAGGCAGCTTTATTTGTATAGCACATTTCAGCATCAGGGCAATTCAAAGTGCTTTATTAAAAAAAAAAAAAAAATCTTTCCTGCTATGATTGCACTTCTCCAACAACATACTGTATTTGGGAATGTAGGTTTCTGCCACTTGTCTACATGGTGTTATTTGACCTACAGTAGACTGAAACTCCTTACATTGCATTCCAGTAACAGCTGCAGACAAAACAAATGAGTCCGCCTTGAGGATATTTGTCTCATTTTCCTGAAACTTCTAAGTCATGTGCTTCTTTAAAAACTCCACGGCAAGTCCCAGGTTCTGGATTTAGCAAGTTCACAGAGCCTTGATGCTAACAGAGCACCAGGCGGTCCAGTCAAACGTAGAACAGGACACAGGGTCTGCCTCCCTAAAGCCAAGGAGGAGAGGGCTGCCCTGCTTTCACTTATGCAGCCCAACAAAAAAGTGACTAAGACAAAAGGAAGAAAACAGCCCTAATCTTGGGCAACTATAGTGGTATGAATGAGTAGAGGGAGGGGACGGAGGTTATTGAAGAAGGGGAAAAACAAGTCATCTGCAAGAGATGTGAAGTCTGTGTGCTGTTCTGTGCAGTAGCATCAGGAATAGTTTCTCCAGTCTGTGTCAGCCACGCTCCCCTTATTTCACCAGTTCCCCTGGAGTTTAACAGGCTAATCCCTCTGACGAGACGGACTGGGTGGCTCCACCCTATTAAAATCACACAGCACCAATGCTCTCCCAATTAAACAGTGGCACCTTTGGGACAAGCTTAAAAGAGTGTATGTTTTTGTTTTAATGGCTGACAGAAGCCATTTTGCGGTGAATATGAGTCATGGGTGCAGTGCCTTGGACTCACCAAACGCCAAAAGCTATTTTCTGGGTGAATATGTATCTATTTAAATAAAAGTTTTTGCATGTTTCTCCTCATGTTAAAGTGTACTTGGGGCCGCAGTAAGAGATATACTAAGCATTTAAAGAGTTTTGAGGGTGATGGTTAGTTCCCAAAGCATTTTTCCAATATAAAAAAATGCACAGCTTGAAAAATACAAACAAGTAAGCAAGGTTTTGTTGTATGTGATCAAGAACCCATTGTTATGGTGATAAGCCTGACCTTACTATCATTGTAAACTGCACACGGTAGGTGTGGTACTAAAACAACAGCCATTTATATGAGTTATTAGTAACTGAACCGGCTATGTTAGCACTTGTGGAAACATATCTCCCCCCTACATTCATCTTTTGGGATGACTGCCAGGGATGAAGTAGCTCATATAGACGACGAAGTCGGAGGATGGCTCTCATTGCTGCCGGCTGTTCGACACCTTCCACTTTCTTTGTGTTTCTTTGTGTGTTCGATTCATGAGGACTATGGTTAACTGCTCCTCAGATC
>NC_045734.1:4221276-4222251 GCF_008692095.1 Etheostoma spectabile | reverse complement strand
AAATCCAGACAGCTATCTAGACTATCTGTCCAATCGGAGTTTTCTATTGCACGACTAAAACAACTTTTGATTGTACACATATTCCACCAAAACAAGTCCCTTCCAGAGGTTATATTGCAGAGGCACCGTGGCTCTGTCCGGCGCTGCCCATGGCGATTGTGGTTGGTTGAAACTAAATAAATAAACCAGAGCATGTTTTTCTCCCATCCCGGAATGCTGTGTAGACTAGCCAGACCCTCCCCCGAAGTGCTGTGAAGGAAGGTCTGGCAATGCGAGACTAGGGATAATGTGGTGGAGCAGTACTGGACAGATAAAAGGATAAGGGGTGGGGTTGGTCAGGAAGATAAAAGAAAACAAAAAAAGAGGCACGCTGCAGGCTGTTTAGTGCAACACCTTTGCTTTGGGAGTGAGGGAGTAGAGAAGAGAATGTCGACACTCACCTCCTTGCTTACTTCTGTCAAGATAGATGGAGACCCTCCTGGCCAGACCTGTGAGCAAGGGGGGGTGAGGGGGGGGCAGGGTGAAAGGAGAGCAGGAACGCAACAAAGCAAGCAACACATTAGCAAGGACCCCCTCCCTCTGCATGCAGATGCAGACACACTTAAAAAATACGACTTAGTGAGTATACTCCACGTGCATTCAAACAGCAGAAGGAGAAACAAGGCTGCCGTTTCCCAGCGTGGTATCTCCCAAATGACTAACAGTGATATGCTGGAATCAAAGAGGGAGATAAGCTGAGAGAGAGAGAGAGAGAGCGAGAGAGAGAGAGAGAGCGAGAGAGAGACGTGAGCTGAAATGCTGCCTCTGCATTACAAACGGGGCTGTGGAGGCTGCACAGGGTCCCCAACCTCCAAGCCTGCAGGACACAGAATCTTAAATCCCCTTCACCACGGGGCATAAAGCAGGCACGACCGAGTCGCTGCTTGACTAGAGAACACTCTGTGTGTGTTTGTGTGTGTGTGTGTGTGTGTGTGT
>NC_045734.1:4214475-4221266 GCF_008692095.1 Etheostoma spectabile | reverse complement strand
TGTGTGTGTGTGTGTATTGGAATAAGAGTTTGAGCGAGGCTGATTAAAAAGGACATACTGAAATAATTTAAATGGGTTCAAGGAAGTGTGTGATTAAATAAATCCATTAATTCTATCACAAGTAATGACTTGCGAGTGCAAGATTTGTTGTTGTGGAGGTGTACGTCATCGCTACCTTGTTCAGCCTCTCTCTCTCTCTCTCTCTCTCTCTCTCTCTGTCTCTCTCTTGGGGGGAAAAAACACAAAATAATGTGAAAGAACCAGCAAAGTAACAACAAGCCAGACAGACACAGAGTCCACAGAGATGGTTCACTGATGAAAAACAGTACAGGAGCCTGTTATTGGACGGGAAGCGGGGAAGGGATGAGCAAGGACGGGTATTGTGCAGTGACTGCTGTGCCATCGTCTCCTTCAGAAATATTCACACAGTCTTGTGTTGCAACAACCTACAGAAGTTGAGATGGGTTTTTTTGGCAGCACAAAGACAGACTTGTGTAATATTTAATCGGGTTTTACATTATTAATGCCACTGAGGCAATGCTAAAAATCACAGGCCTATAATGATTGTACTCTATCTGGAAAATGTTCCGGGCAACTGTAATAACTCTAAACTGATTATTGGGCTAGGAGGGGAGGTGGTGTGTGTGTGTGTATGTGAGAGAGAGAGAGAGCGAGAGAGAGAGATTGTAGATTTTTTTTGAAGTTTAAAAAATAATAATAATATTTGGGCACCACAAGTTAAAGCTGAACTCTTTCGTAAAACTTTTCCAGAAAAGATCTCAGTGGAGTGGCTGTTTCTATTAAAATTGCCTCCATTGTAGCCTGAATGCAGAGCAGACACAGCAACTGTCACTAACGACACATCCAGGATAACCAGCACAGTATTAAATGTTAAAGTCCGAGTGAAAACAAGGTTGCGGCCCGCTGCGGGAGAGTCCTCCGCAGGGGAAGTGTCTCTCATGGCCATTTGTGCCAAGAGAGCCAGACAGACAATGATGCTCGTTAAGTGTGTCTCCTTCTCTGCGGGTCCCCACAGAGCTGTGGGGACTCTGTGGCTTTGTAATGACGGAGACACATATGTGCAACGCTGTGTAATCCACACCTCTGCACGGGTATCCAGTCCGCCAGGGAGTCCGCCAGGGAGTCAGCCAGTCGCTCGTCCTGACAGGTCTGCTCTGGCTGCTGCCAATTAGATGAATAATAGGTGTCTTTTTCAAAAATGAGCGGTGCTCTAAAAAACTAACCCAAAGTTGTCTGCTCACGTAAGTAAAGTCTAGGGCTGAACGACAAATCGTTTTCAACTCGAAAATCCAGATTTGAAAGAATGCGATTAGCTCATCGTGAAGACCGCGATTAATCGTATGTGCAATATTTAGTTGAATGTTTGCTGTAACATTTGGTTTTACATTTTTCTATCCCTCTTTTTTTTAATTATATTTACTGTTTTTTTCACAAGATAAATGCTGAAATAAAGATACATGTCACAGATTGTTGAGAGAAATGTCCAATTTTCTCAGTGTTTTTTTCATTTGTTTGTAATAAAATTATTTAACATGATCGTAGAAAGTGCAATATGTAGATGTGAAATATGTTTTAGTTTACAGGAAACAGATATCTTTTTTATTGGAATTCTTTTACTATCAGAACTATAGCTTATGTCATAAATGTTCAGTGTTTCACTGTTCAGTGTTACCCGCTTCTTAACCCCTGTGCTGTCTTCCCGTCAACCATGAAAAAAAAAAAATTGTTGGTCACTTTTTTTCAACATTGTTATTGCTTTTTTTCTAGCATTTTTGTCACAACGTTTTGGGTGTTTTTTCCAAAGTTTTTTGATATTTTTTAATGTTGACATTTTCAGCGCTTATTTCGACGGCCCATTATTTTTGAGAAAAAAATGTCAATTTGACCCAAGGACAACATGAGGGTTAAAAGAAAAACACTTATTGCTGGAAACTCATATCCATGTTCTCCTCCTTGCAAAGGAATATAGAGCCGTTAGACTTTTCCCCCCAAATCGTTCAGCCCTAGTAGCGTCTAGTTATGAGCTCTGCTATGTGCCCGTGCTAAAACACTGGGTCCCAGAAAAAACTAGGGGTGTAACGATGCATCGATCAACGATCCAGTATCACTGGAAAGTGCAAAGTGAAAATATTGATACATTTCATATTTATCTTCAAGATCCGCCGTTTTTTGAAATTGCCAAGTCATATTCACTCGGTTTTTTTCAATTTAAATGTCTGGAAGAGCTCAGTTATACCGTTGAGTTGCTTTTGTGAGTTGATATAAATGTTGATCTTAAAGGTCCAGTGTGTAACGTGTTTAATTGTTTATTATCATAATCAGTGTTGCCCGTTCACAAACTTGTCCTTTTTCATGAATATTTACCTAAGTATTCCGCTTGACTTGAAATTTTACTTTGTCATTTGCATGAACTGAGGTAGATGCTCCATATTCATGCGCCATCTTGAAATACGTTAGCCTGTAAGGGACATACAGGACATACTGCTCCGCCTTTCACGTTTTTGTTGTCATAAGATAAACTCACAGATGCTGCTAATCTGGAGCAAGGAACAGGAGTCTTCTTCTTCGCCCAGAAAAATATTAAGGACATTGATTGAACCGTAGCTGTAATATGTACTTGGACCTTTCACACCAATAGTTAGTAACTAACGGTGTTAAATGGGCATTAACCCTTTTGTTGTCTTTCCCTCAACATGAAGAAAACTCTTTTGTTGTTCCTATCTCAATGTTTTGTTGCTTTAAAAAAAAAAAGTATTACTTTGGGGTTTTTAAAAAAACATTTTTATGTTTTTTTCCGCTCAATGTCTTTGTCCCTTTTGTTGACGTTTTATCACTTTTTCGACATTTTAGCCGATTTTTAAAAAGTTTTTGACGCTTACTTTCAGTGTTTTTTCCTGTAGTTTTATGCACTTTTTACAATATCTTTTACGCTTTTCCCCCCAATGTTTTGTCACCTTGTTCGACATTTTCAACCTCCATCATTTCTGATGTAAAAATACAACAACTTGGAAACGGGTCAAATTTGACCCCAGGACAACACGAGGATTAATAATATCGTCTCATATCGATCGCAGGCCCCTGAATTGGGTAAAAATCAAAATCGTACTGCGGCAGACTTTGCGATGTCATCAAATATCGTATTGTTGTCTGAGGAATCAATATATCGTATCGGGATAAAACTTGCGATTTACACCCCTATTTCAGTAAAAACATTTTCAAAACAGACAAAAGTGCGCTGCTGAATTACTGCATTTACAGGAACAGGGTACCGGGGGTTCAGAGGAACATCCAATTATTCCTACAGCTGTCAGCTTCCCTTAAAACCTCCCTGACCCTGAAACAACGGGGGAGAAACGCTCGAGGCAGAATAATGTGGAGCAGTAAGGAGTGATGAGATAGAGAAAGATAGAGAAAGAGAGAGAAAGAGAAAGAGGGGTACCCAGCGCATAACAAAAGTGGGTGGATGTCTCTGACAAGTGTGTTGTGTGTCAGGCCTGGTTCAAAAATCTAAAATTTGGTAACGCCTCACAAATTATGCAAGTGTGTCAACACAGAAGGTAAACACGGCCTCATTAATATATTTAGGTAACAGAGACAACCATCTGAGCAAAGACTGACAAACAATCTACCATTTTACGATTTATGTTGTGTTCTCCAATAAACTTTAACACTCCAGCTTTGTCAAACATGATAGACATATTGTATGATGGATGTGGCATATGTGACAGGGTAAGATGGGTGAGGCAGGCTGCCAACTAGCTTTAAGTTTGCATTATTAGTTTGGACTGATGGAACTAAATTTAGACTCCTGACTATACAATCCAAAAAAAACCCATCAACAACAGTGTGGAAGCAGAGTTAAACTCTGGTTTTATATTTCGTCTCATTGCATCAGGCCAAATCAATCATTGTAAAGACCAAATGGGACACACTTTCCTGGATTTTTTGTTTTTCACCACTAAAAACTTCTCTGGGAAACCGTTAATTACAGCAATGACATATGCTGTGCTACAGCAGTGAGTGAGTGAGCGTCACACTGGAGTTTCTCTCGTTAGTGTCAGCTTCTACTCAGAGTGTGAATTCTGAGTTTAAAAACACCTGACTTATACTAAAGCACTCAATGAATAATAAATACATCCTACTTTCACTCAGGTTACAATGTTACATCTTTGTTGAAACTGTTTCAGAGAGGTGTTTAGCTTCATGGTCATTTTGAGGCTGTTGAATTGAACTGTGTTCTACAATAGTCTGTTATTTTTTTTGTAAGTTAGCTTGTAACAACACAACTTCATTTCATGTTTTAATGTAGACTCGGAATGACGCTGAACATACGTTTTGTAGCCAATATGAGCTATTGCTGGGCTAACCTGTGGAACAAAAACGGTTTACACCGGAGATCGCAACACCAGCACAGTGAGCCCCTTCAGGCAAACCTGGAGTGCTTTCACTTTCTACGACTGTTAGAGTTTTATTAGCGAGGCCCTTTCATGGGGCAATTTACAGTGTGATGTTTCATTATGCACTCATTAAAGCTAACTTGGCTGGCAAAACAATTAAAGTCCTTCTTACATTACCCAATAATAAAAGTCCTCATTTTTAAGAAGTAAAAAAGTTTTTTTTCGTAAATCCTGGTACATCATGATTATCATCAGTGCATGCGCAGAACGGATCATGAACCAACAGAGACCACAAACACACACACACCGCTCTCGCTTTTCGGCAAGGATCCGCCCTACTTTGCATCTGATTGGCTGGAACTCGTTTCATTGGTAGGTGGAAGTTGCATCAAAGACAAATTTAATTTATTTACTTTTCTAAAATAGTCATACCCCAGAAATCTGGCACCAGGCCCGAGGACTTTAAGCTCTGCGTTAGCTGGAACTGTGTTCCACTCATATGATTGGTATAAAATATAAAACCGCATGCAAGTTCCCAAATGCATTTAAATATTTTTCCTCACGGCTGCATGCCGGAGATCCGGCGTAGTGCCGAAATACTTTAAGCCCTGTATATATATACTTATTTCTCCTCTCTACTTCAAAATCCTGAAATGTTCTGGTGAACTGATTATAACCAAATGGTGTGGTTGTTTAAATTTAATACATATAAGTTGGTGACACTTGTCTCTATAAGCATGGTAAAAAAGACAAAAAGGTTTATTTGTTTAATTTAGGTTGCTATTCTGGTAGCTGGTCCCTTGCTATGAATAATGGTGTCGTGTAAGCCTGTTTGGGGCTGGGCATTCTTGTTTTGTGCATGACAATAATAAAATGATCCATTCATTCTTATTATATAAGTGGCACTTGTGGCTACATTGGCTTGGCTGCTGTTCAGCCAAAGCTACATAGGGTCATTTTAAAGTAACAGAAGTTAAATGTTTAAGAATCCATTTCGGCTGATCGACTAGATAAGAAACCAAAGTCTTCATGATGCTTGATTTTACCAGATGAAGTAGCTCATTTGAAGCTTTTTATTAGAAAAACCCATTCCCTTTGTGCTTATATGGTCCAAAAAGCTTCCGCAGTTAAAAGTTGGTGAACTCAAAACTGGTACTACCTGGTGTGACAGTGTGACTGGGAGGGGTGGACAGTGGGAGTATGGGTGGGTGGAGGATAGTAAAATAGTAAATTACTGTGAGCGCTGGAGGTGGGCTGACCTCTGGTAGTGGGCAGCATGTCGGAAAGGCCCTGCCACGCCGTCACCATCTCCGGGTTCTTCTGGTCGGCAAAGTTCTTCCAGATACGCAACGCTCCATCGTCTGGAGAGAAAGAAAGAGGGGTGGGAGGGGTGGAGGTAGAAAGACAGTGAGAGCCAGCAAATGAATATAGATAAAGACATGCAGTGAGGAGCAAAGTCTAGGGCCCGAAGGATTTGGAGGTCCGTGTTAAACTGTGCAAGAGATTTGATAAAAACCTTAAAGACTTGTTTAAAAAAACATGCAGCATACAGCACGGCTTCAAAAAATATGAAACACACTTCTCAAAAAGAATCAATAGAGACTGTGGAGCAGCATCTTTAAAGGCCTGAAAGCGTCTTGTCGGTGTGAAACAAAGTGAGGCAGGATCTCTAACCCCAAAAACCTGTCGGGACAGCAGTGCAGGAAGACGTATTCAGAGCCTTTACTTAAGTAAAAGTACTAATACCAAACTGCAAAAATACTCTGACGACATTAAAGCGCCCATATTATGCTAATTTTCATGTTCATAATTGTAATTTGAGGTTGTACCAGAATAGGTTTACATAGTTTCATTTTCAAAAAACACCATATATTGTTGTACTGCACATTGCTGCAGCTCCTCTATGCACCCTGTGTGTTTAGGTCTCGGTTTTAGCTACAGAGTGAGACATCTCACTTCTATACTATCAGTGTTGGGAGTTGCACATGCTCAGTAGCTAGGTAAGATCACATCAGCTAGATAACTGTTTCTCCAACTTTGGTCAGTCCAAGGCAGGATTAGCTGGGAGACCTCTTCTAGACGAGGGGCACTTGTGGAATACCTGCAGAACAGGGACAGGAAGTAGTTCTTTTGGAGATTATGGTCAACTAGTGTGTTGTAGCAGTGTTTTGCCATTGAGAACGAGCTAGCATGCTAGCATGCTACGGTTAGCCACCTTGCCTCGGCTAGTGACGTAGAAAGCCGTGGAGATTTTGAAAAGCTCACCTGGAGACTGAAGGCAGAGCACATTCAGAAACCGTATCTCACTCAAAACAGCCTGGATAGTTTTTTTTGCGTGTATGCGTGTGGAAGCACCAGAGACACAAAATAACA
>NC_045734.1:4206659-4214465 GCF_008692095.1 Etheostoma spectabile | reverse complement strand
CAGAAAAAGTGATTTTTTCATAATATGGGCACTTTAACTTAACTCCGTTACGTAAAAGTTCTGCATTGAAAATGTTACATAGGTAAAAGTATGTAAGTATCATTAGGAAAATGTACTTAACGTATTAAAAGTAAAAGTACTCAATGAAAGTGAAAAGTGTTGAATCATCTAATCATTTCAGCAGGACATGTAGGCCGTTAAAATAAATCTAAACCTAAAAAAACCTAATGTATAAAGTAACTAGTGAGTTAAACTGTCAGATGAATGTAGTAGGGTAAAAAGTACAATATTTCCCTCTAAAATGTAGCAGAGTAGAAGTAGAATGTGGCATCGAAAGAAAAGACTCAAGTATAGTACAAGTACCTCAAATTCGTGCTTATGTACAGTACTTGAGTAAATGTCCTTAGTTACATTCCACCACTGCTGGACAACGCAGCTGACACACAGCTAAGACACAGAGCTCAACATAAAACATGTCCAAGCACTCTTATGAGAGAGCTATTACAGCCCATAAAAGTCTCCACTTGATTTACATTCTGCATTTTACTTTTTAATGCTGTACTTTTTTTGTAATAACTAATGTCCTCCCTGATATCTTTCCCAGCATGACTGATGTAGAAAAGCTGAATAAGTGCACATTACATTTTTGATGAGATGGAATTTAAATGTGTTAATCCCCATGCTTTATTAAGTTTTCAGGAGGTGAGCAGTGAAATACATTGGATTTGTTCTTAGTTTAATGTGGCACTGTTAAGATAAAACAAAACGAGTGTGCGTTTCTGTGTGTTTCTGTGTGTTTCTGTGTGTTTCTGTGTGTTTCTACAGTTCCTCTGGCTTATGAAGATAAAGCTATGGAGGCTAATGGCTTTGTTCTATTGATGAATGATGATACATACGCATGAGTGCTTTGTGTTGTGTGAGTGTGTGTTTGGGGAGGGGGGGAGTCAAGTATTTAAGGCTCGGTGCTGCTACAAATGAGTCTTGTTGCGATTTCCACTCTGGGTGTGAACATTTGAGCTGCTCAGTCAAGGGGAAAGCGTTTCTAACTTTGAGTTTTTACTTTCTCTTCCACTTGTGAGTGTATTCCTAATATGTGACATACAGTACGTGTGTCAAACCTGTTGCAGTGAGCAGTAATGAACAGTCATGTCCGTTCAGGTACTCCATGGCCGTGATGCGAGTGTAGCGAGGGTTTCCGTTGTAGAAGTAGTCCAGCCTCTCGCCCTTCTCCCAGTCCCAGAAACTACAGCAAACACACACACACACACACACACACACACACACACACACACACACACACACACACACACACACACACACACACACACACACACACACACACACACACACACACACACACACACACACACACACACACACACACACACACACACACACACACACACACACACACATACTCTCATTAATCTGGGCTACATATACAAACCATCAAGTATGGAACCGAATCATTTTCATAATGGTCTTGAAGCTATAGTGTGTAGTTTCTGTCTCCCCCCAGGAGGAATTCTAAGCAATGACAACAAAACTTTCTGCGTTTCCACATGATACAAGCCTTCCGTAATCGCTACTCCACGCAGTTTCTTGTAACCACGGAGGATTAAAAAAAACACGATGGATTCTTCAGAAGAGGTCATTATCGTCACTCAATTTTTTGCTTGAAAGTCAGAAACATACGGAGAAATCCAGAGAGTTGTGTGGAGCTGACAGTCTTAACTAGCTTTCACTAATGTCAAAAAGGTTCTCACTAAAGATTTAAATAGAGCTGGGTTTAAAGAAAATGGATTTTCCAATTTAAATCAATTATCATTTGAATCATCCAAAATCGATTCATAAAATCCAAGAATCAATATTACTAACCCTAACTTGTCAGGAAAGGGGTTCAATAAAAAAAAACTAATAAAAAAAAACTGGTATGGCCAATTTCAAAGGGTCCCTCTGTCACCTCCGGATGTCTGATTGAAATGTCTCAATACTCACTGACTTTACAGTGTGTAGAGCTGCACTTTATTGTGTGTTCATGTTAAATAAAAAGTACTATTAGTACTAGTACAGTACTGCTATTAATGCTTAAAGATCAGTTCTTAATGTATACATTCGTACTTTTAAGAATGCAGCAGGTAAGAGGAAACCTTGTATAATTAGTAGAATCTCCCACACATCCAGGCTAAGTTGGTATTGTAACTGAAATGTTCCTAACATAATTGATACTGAATTAAAAATAAAATCAAATCGGTAATCAAATCGATTCGATAGCCAGCCCTAGTCTTAAATCTGATTTGGCTTTTTCCTTCCGTGTGTTCTGACCAGATGCTGTCCTTGTCGGCCACAGCGATGCAGGTGTTGAAGGGGTGGAACTTCACAACAGATGGTACTCCAGGGTTGCGGTTGATGAATATTTGATCATCCAGACGGGAAACACCTGTAATGTGTGTGTAGGGTGGGTGTGGGGTGGGGTGGGGTGGGGGGGCACACACAGAAAGGGAACATGTGTAAAAAAAGGAGGAAAAGTTCTTGAGACTGGAAAATCCCAGATTTAATTCCTGTCCCCATCCTGCCCTCCTGAACCTGTGAATTTTCCATCTTGTACACAAGGGATACAGGCAAACCACTTCACAAACTAAAACTGTTAGATCTTAGTAGGCTTTCAACGTTACCCACCCTGTATTTAAGATATCACTCTTTAAATAATGTTTCCTTTTTACAAAGGCCTTAGTATTATTCTCAGCAAGCTGGGCAATGTAGTTTTTGGCAAATGGACTGAAAAATTTAAGGTGTGGATTAATAATTTGTTACACTAGGGAATATTTCAGGCAGCAGGACAGTGTATGTGGGACGATGGTCTTAAAAGAACATATCACCCAGTAACTGTGTCTATGGCACAGATGAATTATTATACAGTAGATCAAATAATAGATGTAATATAGGGTTGGTTTTGGTCTTTTTGTGGGATTTGCTAAAAATATAAAAACAGTGCTGAAATACAGGCTGTGTCTAAAATCCAAATAAAACTACTCAAATATGTCCTATACATTATAGTGGACAACAACTGCCTGACATTTTATTTGAGGTTTTGAATTGAGTGGGTACATGTTAAAGATTTCCTTGAAAATTCAACAATGGAAGAAAAAAAGCGGTGCCCATGGCATTTCCACTACTTTCTGCTAACAATCCCACAATGCAATGCACTGCATTTTATAGAAGCAAAGCTTACATCAAGAGGCTCCACTCCTCTTTGTGATGACGCAAATGATAATAAATAACCATCTGAAATCTCACTTCACTGCTCATTATTGAGCAAACTATTAAGAGTCTGCTACACAGGGAATAGTGAGTTTGTGAACAAGGGAGTAATTTCAGAGCCAGCCACGGTCTGTGCGTGTATATGCGCGTATGTGTACTATAGACTAATATTTTTTAAAAAATAATCACAATTTTCCCAGTGAAGCAGTGTTTGTTGTTAAAAATGCTTTCTCTAATTAAGATGAAACTTTCATAATGCCAGTGGGGAAACTGAGAATCTGAGGATGAAAATAGGACAGAACAGAGAGAAACCAGAACAGAAATAAAGAGCAACTAGGCTTTTATAACATAATCTTAAAACTATAACATACTGGAAAGACGCTAAGGTACAAAATAACAATGGAAGAAAAACAAAAAAAAAAGCATATGGCCGTCAATGTTGGGAGAGTCAAAGCAGAGAAGGGTCTAGTGGTGTACCCCTTTTTGAATGACGAATACAACATCAATGCACAGATACGTTATTGGTTCACAAGACTGTTCTTGGCTACCTGAGTGCCCTCTCGAGACCGCCGTCATGAGATGAAAAAGAATGAGGAAAAATCCATCACAGAGTCATTGCAGATGCAGTCGTGTTGGGAAAAAAAAGAAAAAGAAGTTGGAAGGGAAAAGTAGATACGAGATGAGCTAGATCATCGTCATCGTTTGTGGAACTACTGTGCGATCTGAAACTACCCCGAGGACTTTAGAGCTGCGTGGTGATGATGGGTGTGCATCAGCAAGACAAGTAAAATACCAAGTCACATCAGGTTTGTAAGCCCAAAGTCTTTCTTTTGCACATTCTTCCTTCTCTTATTTTGAGCTTTCCCACCTCTGTCTTACCCCCTCCGTCCTCGGTCTTCCTCTCCCTCCCTCCCTCCCTCCTCCTTTCATCTTACCTCAAGTCTATCTGAAGGGAACAGACTGAACGAGGGCAACCCTACTACTTCTCTCTCTCTAACAGAAAAAAATTGAGTTTATAGGGGAATTCAATGATTTACCAAGCAGTCAGAAAGAGAGGCATGAGCAAGCCTCAGCTCTGACGCCAATTGCCTCGTGACTCTGTGTGTGTGTGTGTGTGTGTCGTTGTGTGGTGTGTGTGTGTGTGTGTGTGTGTGTGGTGTGTGTGTGTGTGTGTGTGTGTGTGTGTGTGTGTGGAGTGGGCTGGCCAATGAGTGGCAGTTAGTTATTCTGTTTGAGAAGAGCTCTGACTACTGGGAGTCTGTGTGTATGCCGGCCCCCAGGGCTCTGTAATGTGTGTGTTTGTGTGTGTGTGTGTGTGTGTGTGTGTGTGTGTGTGTGTGTGTGTGTGTGTGTGTGTATATATAAGGGGAGCCCTGTGACTGAGAAACAGGGTTGTTGACTGTGGATTGATTTCTCTTATCGTCTTTCATCACTGCAAATCATCTGCGCGCTCACTCGCATGTCTGAAACAACGCAGCACTACCTACACCCGGTGTGTCTCAATCTTTCCGTCCTTTTTCTGGACAGCCTAGATGTCACCCAGAGTCTAAACATTCAATTAAACATGAAAGTCAGGGCTTATGTTTGTGATCAATGTATTGGATACTGTTGGCTAGGGATGAGCCGAGTACGGCTGAAACGAGTATGCCGGATAAAGCACTTTTGCCGAGTCAAGTATTATCCGAGTAATGCGAGTCAATATCTGTACTCGGATTCAATGCAATTCTCCATTGACTGTGTCTCCGTTCTGTGATAGGCTAGTCACAGTGCCAGTCACAACACCTCTCCCTTACACTATTCTATGATAGGCTAGTCCCAGCGCCCCTCCCCTACACTATTCTGTGATTGGCTAGTCCCAGCGCCCCTCCCTACACAGACAGACTCCTTCTGTTGCTGTGTGTGTCACTCGCACACGGGACACGGAGAAGTGAACAGCTCTCCCCTTCTGGTCCGCGGGGATTTTTCTGTAAACATTTAGGGTTTCTTCAAACTTCAGGTTTGTTTTATACTTCAGGTTGAACTAGTACCTAGTAACCAAGAGACTTCTGGTAACCGTGGGGTTGGTTCAGAAATAGTGCTTGGTAGAATGCGACTCGTGTTGCATCTCTGCCGTCAGAGTTTTTTTTTTTTTTTTTTTTTAAACTGCCTGCTGGCTCTAACTAGTTTTTTTGAATGTCTGAAACTTTCTTGCTGTGTTTTATAAAAAAAAAGAAAAGGCAGTTGTGGTATAAATGAATATTACCAATTAAGATACACACACAAACACATTTTCTGTTGTTTACGAGCTGACAGAAATGACGTGGAGGCCACCTTCATGCAATACAAGTCAAAGGAGAGCCGAGAGCTGTTTTCCCCTCCGGTGGGGGCGGGACTTAAATGCGCTGTGTTTCTGTTCCTGTAAAAAGGGTATTCTGTCTTTTGTTCTCAACAATAAATCCCGTTCACACAGGCAACATTTTAAACAAATCTCTGTCCAAATGAAAACACAGTTGAAACGCTGTCAAGAGCATGTTGCCATGTTTTTTTCAGGCTCTTGACTGAAAAAAAGCTATTACTGAAAGGCTACCTGGCTGCGATGGAGCATTAATCGCTCCTTGGTGCATTCATGGCGCCTCTGCTCCTCGGTATAGTGGACGAGCAACTGTTCATGTACGGTATGTGTAAACATCAGTCGCCAGATGCTGGACATGGGGTTTTAATGGGGAAGTTGTCACTTTGAGTGAACTCATTCACATTACACTTAGTCAGTTAATCCACGGTTAGTATAAAAAGATACTATCAGTGGAGCTTTAACACTAGAACTATGGAGCTAGATTTGTTCCTTTATTACATGCGAGAAAATAAATGGTCTGAGAGAAACAAAAAACATTTGAGAGAAAAAGTTATCACACTGATAGCAGAATGTTTTTATGAGTTTTCATACCAATAGCAAAAATATAATATTTGAAACTAAAAAAAATTTAAATTTTTTTGAAAATTAATCCAATATTTTACTTGTTCCAAATATCCTTCTTATGATTTGTTTCATTTTATTTTCCCATGCTTGTCTGACTTCATCTCTGGGATTTTGATGCAGTGTGCATTTTGTAACCGTTTGGCTTCGCCGTGTGTATGACGTGCGTTTTATAAATAAACTTTCCTTGCCCTTTGGAAGATATGACACCGGCCATGTCATGTAAGGCAAATGTGATTAAACCTGGTATGACATTTTGATAATTGATTTAATCTTATTTCACGTAATATCTGATGCAATTGGATTCTGCATTTAAAGTGCAATCCAGGGTTTTCAGCTAAAGCTTAAGCTTGGCTTAAATTAAAAAGAACACACTTCCTGCAAGACAGAGATTTTAAATGTAAATGACTTTGTGTTCAGAAGAGTTCCAACTTGGGTTCTGTTTGTGTTTTTGATCTACAATATCTAAATACTCTTAAAATAAAATACTATTTAATTTGCATTCTGGAAGAAACACTGAACAAAATGTAAAGATTACAGATATCTGCCTAAATACTGTCTTTTGGTAGCCTTACGTTAACAAGCCTATGGTATTTCAAAAATGAGCGGGTTGTGTGTCACTCACCCCTTTGCGTGATGCCTCGGCTCTGCCTTCTCACGCGAGTGTTTCTCAGGAACCTCCACTGGCGCTCCATCCTCACCTGGCTCTCCAGGTCATGCTCCTCTGGGATCTGAAAGAGAGGGCACAAAAAGGGCAGAAGCAGAGAGAGATGGTTCAATGTATTATGTACATATGCTGCACCCTTTGTTAAAATATAGAAACACAGTGAAATCATAGAATAAATACTTCAGACACCGATTGTTTTCTAACTGTAGAAGGCAACTGGAACATTAAAATATCCACGTCTAAGCATCCAGAGGCAGACAACGGTAATACACACAGGAGAACAAGCTACTAGGGCTGCTTGATTTTGGAAGAAATAATAGAATGTGCTAAATATTCGTTTTTCTCGATTATATTGTTGAAATGTAATACATTGCACAGCCCTACACGCTATGCAGGTTGTTCAAACGTACTGCATGGACAAACATTTGAAAAGGCTATTCAGCTGCTGCTCTAATAAATAAATAAACAAACAAATAAATAAATAAATAAACAAACAAATAAATAAATAAATATGGCAGATGCCCAGACCCTGTGGATGGTGCTCCTCTGCTCATTTTCCTGCAGTCCCTATTTCCCTCTTATAGGAATCTAAACCCTTTCTCTCAATCTCTCTCCTTTACTGAAAGAGCCTGAACTCCTCTCTGGGGGAGGTGAGTTTGTTAAAAAAAGACAATTGAAGTTGCGGGACGTCGTTTTATAGTTTAAAGTAATACAATCATGAATTAAAAACGTGAGCACTACTTTATAATGCAGATTTGATACATATATAAATGAAAAACAGAGTGTAAAGAACAGAGAAAACTTGCAATAGTGTGTGTGTGCTAATTAAGCATATTTCTACAGCAAGTTCTCCCTCCTGAATGCTGAACAGACAGACAGACAGACAGACAGACAGACAGACAGACAGACACACAGACAGACACAC
>NC_045734.1:4204891-4206648 GCF_008692095.1 Etheostoma spectabile | reverse complement strand
GACAGACAGACAGACAGACAGACAGACAGACAGACAGACACACACAGACAGACAGACACTTACAGTGCCATGTGACTATATTACTACTGTGTGTAATCAATATTTCTGTAATGCCCTTACACAGCGCATGTTGCTTTAAGGGAAACACAAATTTTAACACTTCTGAAAAAAGATTGTGAATAAATATATTTGTGTATGAGGTGCTGTATTTAAAGTGTGTGTTTCGGTGAGTCAGGTTAATCTGTATGTCACATACAGTGTCAGTATTTATGGTTCCTGACCGAGCCTGTGAGAAGGCAGATTCTGCAGTTGGTCTGTTGTATTCCCACAGCTGTGCCTGCGTGTGTGCGTGTGCGTGTGTGTGTCAAGGTAAGAGCCAGCTGACATGGTGGTTCCCAGGGTTGCAGTGCTGCCCTGTGTCAGCTGCTACCATAATGCATAATGAGATCCTCTTGTATAAAAAAAAAAAAAAAGGTGTGTGTGAGAGAGACTCTTGCACATAGTCTCCACTGAGATCTAGACATTATGGATATAGTCTCCACTGAGATCTAGACATTATGGATATAGTCTCCACTGAGCTCTAGACATTATGGATATAGTCTCCACAGAGCTCTAGACATTATGGATATAGTCTCCACAGAGCTCTAGACATTATGGATATAGTCTCCACAGAGCTCTAGACATTATGGATATAGTCTCCACAGAGCTCTAGACATTATGGATATAGTCTCCACAGAGCTCTAGACATTATGGATATAGTCTCCACAGAGCTCTAGACATTATGGATATAGTCTCCACAGAGCTCTAGACATTATGGTTATAGTCTCCACAGAGCTCTAGACATTATGGATATAGTCTCCACAGAGCTCTAGACATTATGGTTATAGTCTCCACAGAGCTCTAGACATTATGGATATAGTCTCCACAGAGCTCTAGACATTATGGTTATAGTCTTCACAGAGCTCTAGACATTATGGATATAGAGTCAAAAATCCCCAGTACACTACATGGCCAAAAGTATTTAAACATTTATAAACACCCAGATCATTTGTTGAACATTTAATTTGTAAACCGTGGTTAACGCCCATGGATGCAGCTAGAAAAGACTCCATTCTTTGTCTTTGGCTGCATTCTTCAAAACCTTGTATGTCCAAAACCGTTGTTTTTAAGAAATTAAAAATGGCTCATTTGACCCTCTACCAGCAGATAAAATATATCTATTCATTCAGCGATTCATTAGCCAGGCCTGTATATCAGTCAATATTAGTTTATTGCACACATCAGTGTCAGTGGATATGAGAAAACGAAAGCTAAGATGGGCTGATCTAGAATCTTGCCCCTTATGAGGTCATAAGGCATACGGTTACCTCCCCTTTCCTCTTTGCCCGCCCAAAAAATGTTGCCCTACCATGAGAGGGAGACAGCTTGGCTTTCAAATCCTATGTTAAATTCCTATAGAAGCAGGCACATTTTTATTTTTAAAGGCCAGTTATTTCCTTTTATCAGGATACTATGCTTCCTAATAAAGTTCCCTTGGCTTTTGGAATTAAATTAGCCCCCCCACCCCCCCATCATCACATACCCTTCACCTTACATAGAGATAGGCACTGTGAACTCAAAATAAGATCACCTCTCAAGGTAAATCAAACCAGATATTAAGCTAACTGAAATAACACCATATCAGTCTCTAGGTATGGTGAAGGGTATGTGATGATGTGGGGTTAATTCCAAAGGCCAAGGGAACTTTATCAGGATGC
>NC_045734.1:4204748-4204881 GCF_008692095.1 Etheostoma spectabile | reverse complement strand
CCTGGATCCATGAAATATCTGGCCTTTAAAAATAAAAATGTGAATGACTCTATGGGAATTTAACATAGGGGTGTGTATACTTTTGCCCCCTACCTTTTAAGGAAGAACATTTATTTATTTACAATACATTATT
>NC_045734.1:4204512-4204738 GCF_008692095.1 Etheostoma spectabile | reverse complement strand
GAAAATTGGTGTCCTTAAAAGGTTGGATTTTCCTAAAAATCAATCAGACAGCTGCAGCTGATTCAGAACGCTGCTGATCGAGTACTCACTAAAACCAAGAAAGTTGAACACATCACTCCAGTTCTGAAGTACTTACACTGGGTTCCGGTGCCTCAAAGAATACATTTCAAAAATACTTCTGCTGGTTTATAAATCACTAAACGGTTTAGGGCCAAAATACATTTCT
>NC_045734.1:4204407-4204502 GCF_008692095.1 Etheostoma spectabile | reverse complement strand
TACTACACTATGACCCCCCCAGACCTCTCAGGTCCTCTAGGACTGGTCTGCTTGCTGTCCCCAGAGTCAGAACTAAACAGGGGGAAGTAGCGTTC
>NC_045734.1:4203996-4204397 GCF_008692095.1 Etheostoma spectabile | reverse complement strand
CTCCTCATATCTGGAACAAACTCCCAGAAAACTGCAGATCCACCACTACTCTCAGCTGTTTTAAATCAAGGCTCAAGGCATTTGTTTTTGATGTTGCCTTTCTTTAAATAACTGTTAATTTCCTATACTGAAGTTGATTTTTGTTGAAACTGTATGACAGTCAACAAGGGTAAGATCAAAATTAAATGACTTGATTAGACAGTGATTTGACTGGAGGAATTTTGTTCTCATAAATGTTGGCTGAAACAAATAGTGAAGTGAACTGAGTAACTTGGTGTTAACCATTTGTGAGATTAGTGTTGTGGCCATTCTGGGGGTACTTGTGAACAGGAAACAAATATATTTCTGAGGATTTCTCCAACGTGGGTGTGACATAGATTTCATGGTAAAATCTACAAGAA
>NC_045734.1:4201843-4203986 GCF_008692095.1 Etheostoma spectabile | reverse complement strand
TTGGAGCTGTTCAGGATTTTGCAAAGTTTGCACAGAGTAAACTAAGCCTTATAGTGACGACTATGTTGTAGTGTAAAGAGAAGTACTTCAGCTCTTGGTTATAGGTAACCAGAGTACAAAGTCACATCCTCCTGCGGGGCCCGTGGTGGATGGATGAGATGGTAAAGACATATGGTTCTGCCTGTGTAGAGCGACCTTATTGGTCAACAAAGTTTGGGCTTCCACAAAATGGTTATTGTATTCCAATAACATGTGTGGGGCAGCGGCTTATACACTGTTATTGTATCTGCTTTCATATGTTTAACTGTTTTAATTGCTCTTTAATGTTTAATTTCTTATACTGCATTGTAACTTTTATTTTTGTATTTTATTTTGACTGTTTTTAACTGCTCTTGAATGTTTAATTTCTTGTACTGCACTGTGACTTTTAGTATTTTTTAATCTTTTTATGTAAAGCACTGTGAATTGCCCTGTTGCTGAAATGTGCTATACAAATAAAGCTTCCTTGCCTTGTAGCGGTTTTTAAATCACTTTCCCTTGCTCTCATGTGAAGACAGCCTGTCCTTGCTTCTCACACGCCCCCAAAGCTCTCGTGCTGCTGACACAGTGATATGATAACCTTTGTACAGATTGTGAGGCACACGCACACACACCTTTGTATTTGAGTTTCATGGCAGCACTCAAAATTTTGCCAACACAGCATTCTGATTCGTGCTACGGTAAACCCCTCTCCTCCTCTTCGCGCCCGCTCTTTTACTCACTCCTCCCATCCAATCATCTCTCCGCTTTTTATCACCTTTTGTTGACACTTCTGGCTCCATCTTCCTTTCATCCAGCCACGCTCTTTAAAGTTTTATTTCACTTTCCTCTTTCTCTCACTCTCTGCCCCTGGATGTGTTTTCTCCTCCTTCTTAAAAATATTTTATTTTCATCACGTATTACCTTTTCCTTTTTGTGCACTCTTTTTGTGTCCTTCAGCCCTTCTTTTGCCCCAAACGCCTTTGTGTTGTAAATATTTTATTTGATTAAAAATCTACTTTTTTCTTCACTCTCTTTCTGTATCATCCCCTCTCACTCATGAGCACCTTTCTTATACTTTTTTTGTACATATTGTTCTTCCTCAACTCCAAAAACTTTCCATTTTCTCTTCTGTTTGACCCTCACACTTGGCTTTTTTAAATTTATTTTTATATATAAATAATTCCCTGCTTCTTTGTTCAACTTCGACAAAATGTGCTAAAACATTTGTTTTACCTCTTTTTGTCCCGGGAGGATGGCATGTTGAGGTTATTTAAACAGACGGAAGATTGATTTAATTTCATTACAGAATTCGGTACCAACTACTGTGCGCAGTAAAAATCACTTCATTTGTTCTGAAAATTTCACTCGGGAGGATGTTAAGTTATGGAGCTCAGAAAACTCAATTATTTAGCAAAGCCATCTTGTGCAAGCAGCAGGTTCTTCCTCACACTGGTCCCGAGCCTGCTGTTTTCCATAGAACTCCACATTACTTTTTTAAAAATCCGATCTATAACACAGTCCATGTCCTCGGATGGCTCAGCCACACCTGAAGCCATTGTAAAATAAATGACAAACGCGCACCTGTGACACCACTTCACATAAATATTGATGTGAAAACCGAAATTACCAGTTGTAGTACTTCTTTGTTGCTTAGCAACCACTCTAAGCTGCTATTCAATAACTGCAGTGCTTGGCAGAGGAATAAAGACAATATTGTTTTAAAACTATTGATTAAAGAAAGAAACTAAACACATCTGCTCTTTTTCTTTTTTCATTGAATAATGAACAAAAGTGCCTGCATTTCATGAAAGCTGTAACTCAGATTACATGTTGCTTTACGTATGTGTGCAAAATGTATTGTTAAAGGTCCCATGACGTGGTGCTCTTTGGATGCTTTTATATGGGCCTTAGTGGTCCCCTAATACCATATCTGAAGTCTCTTTCCCGAAGTTCAGCCTCATGGGTGGGCCAAATTCTCTGGGCGGCCAAAGTAGAGAAAGGGGAGGTAACATTGCCCCTTATGACCTCATAACAGACACAATTCCAGATCGGCCAATCTGAGCTTTCATTTTCTAAAAGGCAGAGCAGGATACCTAGGGCTCGGTTTACACCTATCACCATT
>NC_045734.1:4201342-4201833 GCF_008692095.1 Etheostoma spectabile | reverse complement strand
GGGGGACCATAGGCAGGCTGGGGGAAATCATTTTAATGCTAAAAAAACCCTCATAAATTCATGCCATGGGACCTTGAAATCAAAACACATAATGGACTTTCATCGGAATCACACTGGCAGGACAGAGTGAAAGAAAAAAACCAAGAAAGTTAAACGGAAGAATGGATGGAAAAGAGAAGAGACTCTACCTTCATGACAGGCTGAGCGAAATACTTGGCGCTCCAATCACACAGACCCGTCTGGAGGGCGGCACTGATGTAGTTCCTGTGACTGCCCGGCTCGTCACCATCTTCACCTGCCTGGATACATCATCAAAAAGAGCTGAACTGGTAGAATAATTTCATTATCAAGAATAGACGGGGACCGCTGAAGTTATATCAAACAGAGAACACTACAGGCTGCTTTCACAGGCAACCCGATGGCTGGTTAGTAAATACGCAGCAACACCAAAAGCGGGGGGGGAACGTGGGTTAATATGTGGATTAATACTG
>NC_045734.1:4199391-4201332 GCF_008692095.1 Etheostoma spectabile | reverse complement strand
ACAACTGTGTGAGTTGATTGACTTCAAAAAGTTCGCCACTTTACTCGAACCAAAGTTCAAAGCACCTTGACACCTGACCTCACTTGACGTCTGTCTTCTCTAGTCTGTTGATGTCTGTCTTCACATTCTGCACTCACTGCTGCGTCTTGTGATGACTGTTTACATATGTATGACCGTATGTAGGCTACATTGTATGTACTGGTGTTATTGTTGAAGACATTGTGAATACATACCGTATTTCTAAAACTGTATGATGTTTTTGTTGAGTTATTATTACACAATACTTTTTCTGACCTTTTTGAATTCCCTGACAAATAACCCATATTACAAAAAGACTAAAACTAATAAAAACTAAACTTAAACTAAGCATTTAAAAAAAATTAAAAAATAAACTAAACTAGCAGACCCACTTTTTGTTTTGGTGGAACATTTGCACCCCGCAGAAGAAAACATAACATGCAATACTAAATGAAGTTAACTGTTCACACAATACAGTAATGTGAACTATTTAAATGAGCTGGATACATGGTTAGACATTGACTCTAATCAGTGTATTGCTGTGTGTACTTCGTCCACAGCAATCCCACTAAACGGTCCCAAAACGTCCCAGTTAGAGAGGAAATGCAATGAACATATTCCTTTACACCACCACCACCTTTACAATCAATATCGAAAGAACCAAGCAGGCCGGCTTTGATGCACAATCCAAATTTTTCTTCAAAACCGTTTGTGGATGGCAACACAGAGAGTGGAAGGTGAGGGACGTGTCAGGCAATTATCCTGGAAAAGAACTTCCATTGATCCAGACTGAACTAAAAATAACAACCCCAGCCCAGAAAATATGCAACTTCTACTCGAGCTAACTTCAAGTTAAAAAGGTTGCAGCTGCTGATGCCCACACACTGCCCGAGTTCCACACAGAGACCCATCCAGTCGGGGGTTCCTCTACCTGCTCAGGTCCCTTGTCAAACATCTTGCGGGTGCGGGGGAACTGGTGGGAGTGGGGCGCCTGTCCTCCCAATGTGGGGGTGTAGGGAGGTCGCGTGGCCGGCTGCTCTCTGGCTGGGGGTTTGGGCACCTCGTTGGTCAGACTGGAGCTGCTGGCGCTGGGCATGGGAGGAGACCCACTGGAGGGACAGAGACATTAACATGAGGACAGGAAACAGCGGCAGAACTTAGACCTCATCAGCTGTGCATTTTATTACAGAAAGTAAAAAAAAAAGAAGCACATTGTCAAAATACTCTGTTACAAGTAAAAGACCTGCATTGAAAATGTTAGTGAAGTAAAAGTATGTAAGTATATCATCAGCACCATGCACTTAAAGAAATAAAAGGAAAAGTCTTCAATGCAGAAAACCCCTCCCATTTTAAAAACTGGAAACAATCCAAACAGTTGTGTGTTTAATGGTCTAATCATTTCAGCTGGACTTCTAGGCCTTTATATTGTTGGGTAGTTTCATTTATAATAAAACATCCTATTTCATAAACTACATGTGTGGTGTGTGCACAAATCCCAACTTGTAAAGTAACTAAAGCTGTCGGATTAATATAGAGGACTAAAAAGTACACTATTTCTCACTGAAATGAGTAGATGTAGAAAAGAAAAGACAAGTAAAGTACAAGTACCTCAAATTTGTACTTAAGTAAATGTAGTTATTTACATTCCATTTCTGTATTTCATCATCATCATCATCATATTTATTTTTATATCCATGTTTTTGTGTGATAATTTTTTCATTACCTGTATCCTTTTTTTTGGTTTGTCGTTTTTCTCATTATTTTCTCTGGGGTTTCTCATATGTTCTTGTTCAGGTACGATCCACATTATAGAATATTATATGATGTATATTAGTTGTGTGTGTGGCCTCCTGCTTTGTTGCCAGCCTTGAGCTACGCAGTAACATTTGTCAGAACCCTCTTTAAAACAAGATGAGGCATTTT
>NC_045734.1:4195138-4199368 GCF_008692095.1 Etheostoma spectabile | reverse complement strand
TCAAACATAATAGTGTCTAAGTCTTGCTAGAAGGAAGGCTGAGTAATCTGTATGCATGATGCACATGTTTCGGGGCATAACTGCAATGACTTCTTCTGTATATCTGGATGTTGGTTGTGTGTGAGCCATCCTCGCTCACCCGGCCTGGTGGATGTGCGTGCCCTTGCTGGTGGGGCTGGCCGGGGCCGACTGGGTGAGAGATCCAGAGTCCAGGATCCTCTGGGGCCGAGCGTTCATTGTTGCCTGTCGACAAAGAAAACGTGGGTTAATTCTCTACGTTGTTGCAAGTCATCCCACTGGAGCGATTAATGGCGTTTTGACACCTATAGATGGATTGCTCTGGTCCCGAATCAGCTGATGAGTTTGTAAAGCGATATCCCCCCCTTGGTCCGGTTTCGTTTCACACAATCCAAGCACACCAAAACGTGGCATTACAAACCACGCAAGGACGTTCACTCTGCTAATGGGTCAGATGTTTCTGGGGGCGGGAGCAAGAAAGTAAATACAGGAAGAAGGTCCAGTGTTTCGGATAAGTCAAAATGTCATTCCATTTTTTTCATTTCATGTGGATTTGAATAGGGACAGCATACATGCTACGACATAGACATTTGTGTAACAAATCTCCAATTTACAGCATCACAGCATTTATAGCTATTGGTTATGTCCAATGCCTGTGTCTAGGACCCAATTTCTTGCTCCCTCTATGGTCAAACCAACTCATTTCAATAATCAGACATCGTCACTGAGACTTCGCCCTGCTCTGTCGGTCTCCTACTTTGGTGGCGGCTAGTTTGACCACGTGGATGCGAGTGACTGCAGTCTATTTCTGTGAGAGAAACACTGAAAGCTGTTATAGTTGGCATGGTGTTGCAACTTGCGGAGTATTTATGTGGTGTGGTTCAAGATGGGTTCACGTTCTCACCACAATCAAAAGCGGTCCAGAGTTAACACATATTTGCGCTTTTGGTGCTCAACCGAGTGTGATTCCTGTATTCACACCTGCCCAAACGAACCGAACCAAGGAGGAAATCCATCTTTAGTGTGATTCAACCAAACTAAATGAGGCAGGTGTGAAAGCCCCCTGAAATGGGAGGGGGGGGGGGTCAAAGACACACCTGAGAGCAGGATTAGAATCAACGCCTAAAATCCTGGCTGCAACAGTGAGCACTTTACAAAGTTTGCCTTCCATTTTCAGAACTTTATCTCATTAGGAGGAGCTGGTAATATAACCTCTTCACTGTGAGTTGTGTAATGGCTGCTCACAAGGGAGGGGTAAACTTAATAAAGACAATACAGGCAAGGCATCATTGATAAATAACAGGGTTGTTGTTTACTCAAGCTAGGTGGAGAGGAAAACTGTGTATTGCAGCGTAAATCCAGTTAACGCGGGCCAACACATTTTACTACCTCGGATTTGATTTCTATGCTAATTACAAAAATTGCGGCAAGTGTCTTTCGTTGGTGCACGCGTGTCTGAAATGCTGAGAGCGAGGGAGAGAGGAGAAGTACGGAATGCAAAGTCTACACACATTCAATCCGTAGCTGTTAGCGCTTCATTAAGAGGCAATTGGAAATGAAACAAAACAGCAGTAAAGCCGGCTGAAAGGGTTATTATGGAAATAGCTCAGTCACTGATCTATGTACCTTTTCTGCTCTAGCACAGGATCAATATGATGAGAAAGACATAAAAATGTAAAAGCAGACTAATAACTTATATCAAAGGCATGCTGATTTTTTGACTAAAAGATGATGGGTAGCAGCTTGTGTGTGAAGGCAGCAGTGCACGGCAGACCTCTTGCAAAGAAACCCAGACATTTATATGGCCAAACTGAGCTCCACACTGCAGCATTAATCCTCCTGGAGTTCATTTTGAGAGTTTGAAAGAGGTTGCGGCAATGTGCAGCTGTACATTAGTAAAAGCTCAGACAAAAGGATCTTTCAAAAAAAAAAGAAAAAAAAGAAAAAGAAATGAAAGCTGAGTTATCAAGCTTGTCCTGCAACAGTCAGTGTGGGTCCATTAACAACCTTGTCTTTTGTCCAAGTCATTAAATTCCCCCCCCTACTGTATATGTCTTTCCAGCCTTCAGGAAATACAGAAAATACTAGATACCAGATGCTGGTATGATTGTGAATTTGCAAGCTCATCGGTTAAAACGACTAAATAATGCAACATGGTCATGGATTATTCATCAACATTTGCAGATCCTCAACATGTGGTAAACAAACATCATGCTTACACAGAGGCCACACGTCTTATCTGCTGACAGGCTTTCCAGAAAATGATATGCAAAACTCCCACATTAGCAGGAAACGAGGGTAATCGGTTCGAGCAGCCGATTCTCTGCATACTGGGAAACAGCTTGCAATGCCTCGCTCCCCGTTTTAAACAGCTTCTCCTCACTTCCTCCCATCATTAATTGGCTGGAAAGTGAGCCAACAGAGCAAAGAAATAAATGTGTGTACACAGACCACGCTATTAACAAGGGCTCTGGTAGGATACAGGCTCAGAAAAACATTGAAATGTTCCGGTTTAATTATTGAAAGAAACAACGGCCTTGATGATGTATGATGATGACATGGAAGTGGGGAGGAGAGAGAGGTTTGGTCAAGGCAGAGACGGTGGACTGATGGAGGGAAGATGTGTCTGGCATCATAGGTTAAGTGTGTAAATAGAGATATCTGTTGCGTCAGGCAAAGGGAAATTAGAAGTAATAGTCGCCTCTCATGACTATGACCACTTATTTTCAAGCCTTCCCAAGGTTCAGTCAAACATTTTAGGACATTTTTTCCCCAATTGCACTGAAAACAACTGGATTCAAATTTTAAGCAGTAAAACTCGCAGACAAAAGCCCAGGCATACAAGAGAAAACAGGATTAAAAAAAAGAATAAGACTCAAGGCCTTCCACCCTCGCATCATGCAGCTAGAGGGGGCTATTAAAAACCATTTAATGCTTTCATCATCTGAGAACCAAGTCAATTTTAATTAGCTGCTGACCTTGTTCAGTGTGTTACAAATCAATAACATTTGACATTTAAAAACCTAATTAAAGAAGCTGGATTCCCAGTTAGCCTAATGTTAACACTTGTGAACTTGGGATGGATGTTCTCTGATTAAGCTGTCTCTGATGAGCTCTCTGCAAGACAAAAATTAATGTAGGCTCCATGTATAAGAACTCATTAACTTCAGAAAGTTAAGGCATTTAGAGGTGTTTAGTTTGTCATTCTTTTTTCAAATGTCAAACTAATTTTCCTCTTTTTTAGGTATACAGACAGTATGACATTACATGTCATTTGGGTGACACCTTTATCCAAAGCGACATACAATTGCTATATGTGGTATATTGGTTGATTTATCACAGTGGGAATTGGACCCAGAACTTCCACACCAAAGGCATCTGTCATATCCACTGCACCCTCACAACCCACAAGCACCCACAGTATGTATGACATGAGTGACACTAGTGCCACACGGTGTTTCACCTACAACTTTGTTGGACTCATTGCAAAGAAATTAGGGTTTATAACCAGAGCCAAAGCGGAGTGTGTGATCTCATCTGACTGTAATTTAAACAAATTTAAGTCTCAAATAAATCAAGACCGAGTCAACTCAATCAAGATAAGTCTGATTTACTCAATCAAGACAAGTCTGAGTCACTCAATCAAGATAAGTCAGAGTGCAATCTCTCAAGACAAATCAGAGTCACTCAATCAAGATAAGTCTCATGTACTCAATCAAGACAAGTCTAATTTACTCAATCAAGACAAGTCTGAGTCACTCAGTCAGAGTCAAATCTCTCAGGACAAGTCAGAGTCAAATCAATTAAGTCAACTGAGAGAAGTCACATTCAAGCCGCCAGTCAATTGAAAACAAGTCAAGCCTCAAATCAAAGGAAACAAGTTCATAGAACACAAGTAACTGGAATGAACAATTTATTGGCTTGGTTAATTGTAAAAAGCAGTTATTATTGTCGCATTATTCTCTAGTCTGCTTTATTAAAAATATAACTAAAACCCCCAAAATACTTAATAGTAACCTATCATTTGTTTTTGGACAGACATTATTCTACTCGGCAGTCATCAGAAGGGTTTAGAACAGTCAATTATCGAGCATTTGTTTTATTTCAGAAAGGAATACGTTTGAACAAAAATGTAAGATTGCAATTGCACAACGAATAGTGTAGAACATTTCATTAATATATATATATATATATATATATATATATATATAT
>NC_045734.1:4179283-4191783 GCF_008692095.1 Etheostoma spectabile | reverse complement strand
ACGCCGTGAAAAACATTCTGCTTGTACGATCATTTTGTTTGTAGATAATTGAGAAAACAGAATAGGGGCAAAACTTTGGAAACAAATATTCGTCCATACTCGCCCCTAGTCTGTTTTCCATATTTATCCAGGCCTAGAAATGACTAAAATCAAATTCCATACGGTGTAGAAATCTTGCAAATCTTACACACATACAGTAGAGGAAAACACTCAATACACCCAACAAGCACATCACACTGATGTAACCCTCATAACTCCTATCCAAGTTCATTACCACAGCAGAGCAAACGGCTAAAGGGGAATGTACGATTCTCTCATTAGCACTGTGATACCCGCCCCAGTCATTTTCCTCTTCTACAATTGTTGGATGTGTTGAGGTGGCAGAGGGAAAATTACCTCCAGTATCAGGTAATGTACATCATTAACCAACACATGTGCACGCACACGCGCGTGTACACACACACACACGCACACACACACAGCTGGTTCCCCTCCTCCACTGGAGCTTTATTGTTGTCAGCGGTCACCATTATGAATACAAATGAACAAAGCCTCTCCTATTGTCAGGTGGTTTTGTTCATCTGTCGCAATTCTAATCTTCAGCATTGTTTTTACAGTGAAAGGTGACTGTTTTCTCAATTTCACCTTTGACTAGTTGTTTGCTCATTTGCCATCTTCTCCATCCCTCTTTTTCTATTTTATTTTTGTATGGGGCTTCGACCTGTCTGTCTTGCATTTCTTTTATGTTACCAACAACCTCCTTCTTATCCACCCCCCGTTATTTGGGTCTTTACTTGCACTGGCACATTGTCTCTGCAATGCGCTGAGCCTCCTTCCCTGCTGCTGTGCCTTTTTTTGCTTTGTCTCATCCTTTTAAATGTCCCTTTGCGGTCAGGTTCAATCTCCTCTCCCTAATGGACACTGAGCGGTAAAATATTCTACAACTGCCATTTATCCTTTTCCGCACTCACTTTGCGGTTTCCCCCCCTCAGATCTTCCTAATCATGCAAGTGGTCCTGTAAACCTGATGTGGAAGGACATCTCATTTCCTTATTTATTTTCTCCCCGCTTCCCTGTCCTCACTTTTCCACAACGCATGCATGCCGAGCCTTGGAGCTGCAAACTCCTCAGGGTGCTGTGGAGAAGTGGGAATGATTGAAGCCTGGGTCCTCTTAGAGTGCACACTCCTCTCCAGAGAGTGCCAAGAGGGTTCAATGGTCCCAAGCTTCAAAGACGGGAGAGAAAAAAAAAATGGAAGGAGGCTGGAGAGCTACAGCTGGGGGGATACAGGCGGATGCGATAAGCACAAGGAGGAATCTGAAAAGAAGGTGAGGAGCAGAGAGAATGAAGGAAGAGGAAAGAGATGAAAAGAATAGAGGGCCAGAGGAAGAAAAAGCGAGTGACGGAGTTGAAGAGGTGATTAGGCTGTAGCCTGAGGGGAAGGATATGATTAGCGATGGCTAGGCTTCCGCAGTAAACAGCCAGTTGATAAATGTGAAATATGGTTCCTTTCCCATTTAACTGCCACGCTACATTACGGGTGCACACAAATTACCACTGCACCGCCTCTACATTGTCCACATGAGGGAAACACATGACGGCTGACATTACTCACTGGCTCAACGCAGCACCAGTGACTTGTCCTGACTTGACACAAGACCTGTGCACAGTGGAATGGATGTACAGTAGTAAAGATGTTAACTATTGTCTAAATGAACCACTGCATCTTGGTTTTATGGCCTCTTCAATTCTGGCAGATGACATAAAATACTTTTAACACTGCATAGCCATTTTTTGAAGTTGTAAATGTTTAAAGCATAAACAAATGCATCAGAACATTTGAAAGCAGAGAAGAAACTCCCCTGTGAGGCGTATTTGAGATATATTTCATGGGGAGATGTAAGCAGTTAGAGCCTGGATGCCCGCCGAACTTCAAGTAATCCACCACTTCACCAAAGAGCGCTTGGGTTGAATTTGTTTACAACAAAGACGGCTGCCGCTGTAGATTCTGCCATCGCGTCTGTCAGAGAAGACATTGACAGCGCATTCATTTTAAAAGAGGAACAGAGAACCGCGATCAAGGCGATTGTCGATCGGAAAGATGTTGTTGAAGTCCTTCCAATGGGATTCGGCAAAAGTTCAACGTACATCACATACTCTGTTACTCTGATTGGTTGTAGGTCTCTCCAATTGAGTGCAGAGGCATTTTCTTTCCCGGTTTGGTTAAAGCACGCCCTACAATCACAGCCCAATGGAGGAGTATCAGACTCATATGAATAGAATGACAACGTTAGGCTAGTAAGCAGTGCAAGCAGCACACAATCCTAACTGTGAAGCTCTTTAAATGGGAGAGGGCTTTAAATACACTAACATAGGTAGAACTGAATCCTTTGATGTGACAAAATATAAAGTGCCAAGTACAGAAATTGTTAAGCAAAGTGTTACTTCAGACGCCTTTATCAGGCATTTAATGGCTCTGTATAGCACTTTTATCCAAAGCACTTTCCTTCTCATTCACCCATTTGTAAAGTCACACACCGATGGCAGCATGCAAGGTGCTGGCAATCAGGAGCAATTTGGGGCTGAGAGTCATGCTCAGGGACACATTGCCTTGTGGACAGGAGCCGAGGATCAAACCTGTGGTAAGAAGACAACCTGCTCTACCTCCCAAAACATAGTTGGCATTATACAAGGGGGGGTGGGGGGGAGATTGCCATGACATTCATGTTGTCCAGAGAATAAATCCTACTGACTTTGGTGATTCCTTGATCTAACTTGACAATTCTGGCTTTAAGTTGAATATCTTTGGATGCCGTGGAATTAGATTCAGTTGTTTAAGGCTCCAAAAAGGCGAATGGCCGTGGTGGCTGGGCCCTGTGCTTGGGGCTATGGAGGAGGACCACAGACCAAGGCATCTTTGCTCAAGTAAGTCTCAAGTCATTTGGTCCAAGTCTCAAGTTTTCTTTTAGGGGGGAGGCAAGTCAAGTCACTAGTTATGTCAAGTCAGGTCCCAGATCCCAAAGCAAGATAAATTACTCTTACTTGTAGTATCCAGTCTTTATAAAGACAAAAGACACAAGGTATTAGTAGCCCATCAGGGTCGTCATCCAATCACGGCAATCCCATACCAAGGAGCTTTTTGAGTTGTCCAATCATGATTCCGCTGCCGCTGCATAGCTGACTTGATAGTTAACATTAAATTAAATTATTTTATATTTAACAGATAACATTCGAACTTATGAATACACGCAAGTCATCCAAGTCATCATGTCTCAAGTCAGTAACTTACACGTCCAAATATAATCTCAACTAATTAATTTTTTGTAATCAAAACGGTGACTCGAATTGACTCCAAGTCCCAAGTCCACACCTCTGCATGTTACCATTGTCACTGGGAGCTTGTTAGCTTCACCAATCACTACAATTTACAGCTTTACATTTACGTCATCATAATTGTTAAAGCTCAAAAACAAACTTTGAACCTCAACTGTATTAATCCAAAAATATGGTTTTCTTTTCCATTACAGCCTCACAGTGAACATTGCATGGAATTTACAGTGATGTAGGATCTGTCCAAATTATAATAGAAAGGCAAAGACAAACAAAGAAAAAAATGAATGTTTAAAATGCAAATCAATAAATCACTACAAAAACGGTCCCAACGCCGACGCCTACAGTTTTGTTATCCTTCCCAGCTGCTGCATTTAGCATTTATTGTTTCAATTTGCTTTTTGAAGCTATAATACACAGGCCACTTTTACCTCTCAACATTTGCAAAACATAGATGTGACAAAACTGAGAATGAACGTATACTGCTGTATACCAAAAGAAACAAGTTATTACATTTTTTTAGACGAGATAAAAAACAAAAGCCCCAAGGGTCTTATGAAGAAAACTTCAAACCAAACAAAAAGATAGAAGCGCATGAGCAGGGTTTTTCCTGGCTCAGAATTTGCCTTTGCATTAAGCATGGGGGGGAAATTTGAAGTGTAAAAAACTTTTCCTGCATTCTGATACATTTTTAGGCACCAATCTATTGTAAAATGGTTATATTTATGGCAAGGAAATCGCAGCATGTGTAAAGTATATCAGCTGGGGATGAGAGGGAGGCTGGCTGCTGAAAATCAGACATCCTAGAGCTCTAAACCTCTTTGTGGGGGCCGCCAAAACATTCTCTATGCAGGAAAAACCCTGAAGTAGACAACAAAAAAGTTAAATTGACAAGTGAGATCTCGGCTGAGCTAGATAACTGAAAACTGGGCAATCAGATAGCTCAGTTGGTAGAGCGGGCGCCCGTGTGTCGAGGTTTACTCCTCGACACAGCGGGCTGGGGTTCGACTCCGGCCTGGGGTCTTTTTAAAAATAAAAGAAGAGTGACTAAAACAGAGAAACGGGAATGCGAACAGAACATGATATTCAACACTAATCGGCACTCAAGTACGTAGTTTAGCTTTTTCTTTATGCTCCTTAATACTGATATCATCAATTCATCTGCACTGACCTGCCTATTTATACATGCAGCACACTGTGAGGTGGAAGTTATCAAAAAGTGAGCTGGGGAGGCTTTTCAGCTGTGGCGGGGAAACAGCTTAGTGGGCGAGGGGCCAATATGTCTTTGAACCTGTTTTACGCAGGGACCTAGCGTCTGCACTAAGGCCCACAAGCAATTTGAAAAAGGTTTAAGCGGGCATTGAATGCTAAACCTCTCCTACTGGAACAGCTGGCTGACAAGGCTGAATTGTAGTTGATAAATCCCAGATTAGAAGATGACCTGATATATCTTCCCATAGAGGTAAACAGGCACACAAAATATTTCATTACCTTTGCCTTTACTTTGTCTGTGTGTCTGTGAGAGTGAAAAGTGGACATGAAACTTCAAAACAAAATATGCACATGCGTTGGAGTGAAACTCCATTCAGGGTTACACAGCAGATTGTGTTAAAGTTAATTTAAAGATCAGAGGAAATTGGGCTGTTTCCTCATCAGGACCGATACACCTAAAATGAGGTGGCATTCATTTGAAGAATAGATCGGGAAAAAAAAGCTGAAAAGGAAATTTCATTATAGTTCCTGAATCTACTTTCATGCTAAGTCAAATTCCCTGCTCGCCGGAGCTCAATTTACTTTTCCATGCGATTTTCCATTTCGACTCATTTCCCATTGTGCCGTGCAAAAGTCACATACTGGGACGTGACAGGGCGGCTGGGAAATTACAAGTGCTTTGTAACTTGAAATGCAACGATGAGTAAGAGAGAGAGAGAGAGAGAGAGAGAGAGAGAGAGAGAGGGAAAAAAGAAGGGAAACCCCAGATTTGAATTCTCCTTTCCCGAAGGGGGCGTGAGAGTAAGTTAATGGGTTTCTTGCTCGCACACAAACCGGCTGTCAGGACGCATGGTGGAACCCGCCAATCAGCCGAGAGCAGGGGAAAAGTGAGCGGGTTGGAGTTCAGTGTACAAGGAAAAGCAATTTAATAGTCCCTGGTGGCTCACAGAGTTTACACCCTCCTCCTCTCTGCTGTCCTTTACACATCTGCAAACCGTTTTTACACTAGTTCTATTCTTGGACTGGGAGCGTTCCTCTCTGTCGCCTCTCTCGTTTAAGGGCTTTCACCCTCACCTGCGTGAGGTTTTCCTTTCTGATGCCATCACATTCGGCTGGCCACTTACTTTTCCTCCCTGTTTTTCTCTCATGCTAAGTCCATATGGGAGTGTCCATTACTGATGCTGCCAACAGCTTCTAGATGCACAACTAGCATACTGTTAAAAGAGGAAATACAGTATGGAAAATAGATCATAGTCTCTCATCGCCAGACCTACTACCACAGTGCTGTGAAATAAGGTCTGGCTACACCACACATACACTCCAGGATAGGAGTAAAAAAAAGGCTCTGGGTTGTTCGCATTTCTTTAAACCAAACCAGTTGCTAAGCTCCGTTTGCTATGCTCCAGACCAATGACCTTTGGCCGCCACAAGAGAAAACGCACCATACAATATTAACCGACGTTAACTGTTCACACAATACAGTAACGTGGGCTATTTAAATAAGTTGGGTAAACGGAACGTTATTAAAGTGAATTTATCACTTCAAATGTAAACTGTAAAAATAAATGTAGTTTCCCCTTTAAAATTTTAAAATGAAACAGTTTTATGGAATAAAACACATAGGCGGGCATATATCTCACCCTGCCTGAAGTCTACTGTAGTAGCAGTGCTAATGCTACCACCACTGGTAGGAAGCACTACTGGCTAGTTGTTACTAGAGATGTTTCAATACCGATACCAGTATTGGAAAAGCCTCCGATACTGCCAAAATGTTGGTATTGGTACTGTAGTATATGCACTGATCTACATGAAAAGTAGTTTATGTTTGTATTTCTGTTGTGACTTACAAGCTCCATTTTCAAAATGGATAATAGAAACAAAGTGTAAGGCATTCATCGTTTATGTTTGATCATGTTTCCCAAAAGAAGTTTAACCTGAGCCAGGCCATACAACAAAAACTGAAATCATATCGCATATCAAATCCATATTGTTACCTATGAGGGAGTTGAGCGAAGAATAAGAGGACACCCGTCTCATTTTGTCGATGGTCTCAAAGGAGAGGATGTACTCGTCATTGTCGGGGCTCCCCAGGGTGCTGCTGGCGCTGCTGCTGGTGCTCAGGTTACCAGGAGAGAAGGCTGCTGGTCCACCTGAATACACACACGCACACACGCAAGCACACATGCACACATATACAATTTGTTAACGGTTAACGCTCAGATCAAATCAGCAAAACAAAATCATGATCATCATTAATGTCATACACGGTTGAAGAGAAGGAAGAAAAGGCTCTTATTTTGTTTAGAAAGCACTTTAGCGGCTGTAAAAGTGCTGTATAAATAAAGTTTATAATAATTATTTTTGCCGTAAAAAGCCAATAGCCAAAGCATCATCCAGTAAGGCGTGAGGTGTGTAAGAAATCCTTATACTTGGACAACAACTTAGCTCATAGCTTAATTTCAGCTGTCAGGCTCAGTCATCTCCCGCTGTAACTCTCTTTATCAACAGACATTACTCTGACTCACACATACCCAAACGCCATGCATTCTCCAAACTGGCTGCAGGCTGAAAATGTGGAAATGGAGATTGGTAGAAGCTGGAAATTCGCTCTGCTCGGTGCTTATTGGTGATAAACACCACCGCATATTGGAAAAGCACTGAGAATGTGAATTAGGAATGGTGTCGGCAGTAAGTTACACGCGTCACCAAGAGCCAGTGATTTAACATCACTGAGGGCAGAGGCATTACTCAGGCTGGCATTGGTAGACAGAGGGCGGGCAGTTAGCTTTAGCTGTCTGAATCACACGGCGGTGACTCAAACAGGAGGTTAAGAGCTCTGAAGTGACAGCAGGACGTGCTCACAGAGCTGTGGACATGGGTGACACCACTAAAGCTTCATCATTACATGATTAGTTTGCATGCCATTAGGGTTATCTTTCATAAGTATGCATCTAGTTTAAGTAACAAAATAGTTTTACTGCAATAAATTGTAGCGACAATTTGAAAAGTAGTCAAAAAGTAATTAAATGTAATTAGTTACATTACTATGATGAAGTAATTCAAATAGTTACGCTACTGTTACATTTTAAATAGGGGAACTTGTAATCGGTAATCTATTACATTTCCGAAGTAACCTTCCCAACACTGCAGATAAGTGAAGTAAAAATGGAACAGCTAAAAACATTTCTTAAATATTTTTTTTTCTGTGTTCCCATTATCTGACAGTATTTGCACGCACTAATTACAAATTTGTAGCAAGTAATCATTGTTTTTGGAGGTGTAATGTATCTACAGGTAAAGAACATAATAATGTACAATACAACAGCTCAGCGAGCCGATCGTCTATCAGGATTCATGGTGGCGGATGTTTCCTGCTCAGGGTTGAGAGTGTGGAGTGCATGCCACAGTCTAAACCCTGCTCCTATTACAACTCTTGGGACTGGTCTCAACAGTTCAGCACCATGGACAGTTCCCAGCCCCCACTGGTGGTCAGGCAGTCTTATGTCTGCACATTCGCTCGACTGAACAGAGACAAAGAAGCCTAGCAGCTTGCTGTCCCTGTGTGCACTCTCCTTTTTTTTTTTTGGCAAATGTGTGACTAAATATAAAATGAAAGAACATCTGCTTCCTGAATCTGCATTATATTGGTGCCAAAAGCTGGGATGGAAATTATGAAATTATTTCCCAGTGTGCCCCTGAGTTTGTCACTGAGGCAGATATCAGCGGGACCTTGGCGAAGCAGAACCCAACGTTGAGTTACTGGAGGAATATTTGGAAGTGTTGCTTCATAAACCGAGATTCCCCCATGATAATCCAAATGAGAGCCGAGGCCATTTTTACCCTACCTTGAAACTGCTGAAAATTTGTAATTGACCATTCTCTGGAGACATTAGCCATTTAAAAAGGTTTTTTGTAGTCTGAGGCAGTAATTGGAAAACAAAAAACTTAATTTACGTAAAGCTGTTTTACCACTTAAAATCCCTTTTGATGGGTACTGCTGCTCGACCCCTGAATGTAGTGTGTCCTCCAACTGCTTTATGTGGAGTGATTCTTCACTACTGAAGTAATAGTGGATAGGGATTGCTTTGGGAAAGAGCTAAAGTTCACCACTAAAAAGCAAGGATCATTTTGGAAGCCAAAATGTTGATAAGTTACAATAAATGGTCCATGTGTTCTGGCATTTATCCACAAGACACATTTGTACGACATGGATGACAGAAATGATGAGCATTTTCCAGTTTCTTATACGAGCTGAAACAAATATCAACACAACAAACTGAACTGTTATCTCTTCAAATGGTCACAACCGCTCTGATGGTTGTGAAAAGTCTTATTAAAAGGGTTTCTTTTTCAACCTAGACCCTATTTTCCCATGTTTTTGTGTGTAAGATAGAAACAACCAATCTCTGAAATTGGTCCAGTGTTAAGCATGAACCCTGTGACCGACAGCAGCAGACTAGGCTGCAATGTAACCCAACGGGGCAAATGTTCACCGTCAGTTTGCTCCACTAAAAGCTAAGTGTATGAAAACATTATGGAAAGGATCTCTACAGAGATAGACCTTTTTAAAACCTTTCAGAAACCGCTTTAAGGTTGCTAGCGCTAAATCCACACATATATAGAAGCAATATGTGTTTATTTCAACCAAAACTAGAGTTGTGATTGTTGGAAAAGTGGAAAGACGACTCAAAACGGCTTTTCATAGTTTTCTTTTCTTTCCGTTGACTTTGAATGAATTGTATTTCAAGGTGCTAAAATGACAGATTATTTACATGAAGTCTGGTCGATTTAGCAAACGCAATTTCACATGTTTTTTTATGTTTAAAAAAGGATCTTATTCTTTAACAGAAAGGTCAAACTCCTTAGAAATCCCTTCCATTGTCAGTCACTTGTCAGACACTTAATATTAATCTGAGTTAGCGGCAAAACACGCACTTTTGCAAATGTAAATACAAGCTGGACAATTGCCCCATTCATTTACATTGCAACTCGTTTTGCTGACTGCCGACTGAAGCATTCCTGCCTAATACTGAACCAATGCCAAAGATTGTTGTTTCCATCAGTCATTTAGACACTACAACATAGGAAAATAGAGTCCAGGTTGGGAAAAAAAAATGAAGTTCACCTTTAATGCTTACTGAGTCCGCCTCAGGAATGGCAATGATAGAACGAACAAGTAATCAATGTATCAATGTTTTTTAGTAAACCTAAAACAACCGTGACCGCTGTAAAAGTTCGCTTGGGTGGACTAGAATTGATTAATGTTGAGGAATTTAAGTATTTGGGAGTAATGATAGACTCGAAATTGTCCTTTAAAAAACACGTTAAAAAAGTTGTGAAAACAGTAAATGTTATATACGGAATTTTAGGCAGGTTCGTTTATCATTAACAGATACAGCAGCGATTACATTCCTGCACTCTATGATACTGGCTCATATTGAGTACTGTATCACAAGTTGTCTCTATAAGAGTCACGCTGCTATTGAGCCAATCAAAGTATGCTACAAAAGAATTGAAATATTAGACGAAACCTTCATCATATCACCATTGCCAAATTTGAGATAAATATAACTTTTAAATTTGCTAATTTCAAATTATTTAAATCAGCCTGTCTAATCTATAAGATTATACTGGTTTGGCGCCTACACCATTGAGTGATTTTATTAAACAAAAGTCTAGCAGTGTTGCCGGGACTCGAGTGACTAGAGCCACTTGAGAGGTTGATTGCGACTTGGCGTTTAGGCAAACCGCCTTTTCACAGAACGTTCTGTCATATCAGGGGGTGAGCTTCTGGAATAGTATTCCACAATCAGTGAGGGAAAGCACAAGTCTTCCTATCTTTAGGAGTCGTTTAAAAGTGTGGCTAGACACACAAACTTGTTCATGTTTAGTGAATTTTTATATATCAGACGTAAACAGAGTTACTGCATTATTAAAATGGGGTCAGTGGCAATAAGGGTGGTGTTTATGGTGTGTAATTAGGGTGGTGTTATAGTGGTCGTGATATAGGGTGTGTTATATGGTCGTGATATAGTGGTGGTGTTATAGGGTCATGGTAATATAGGGTGGTGTTATATGTCAGTGTATATAGGTGGGTTATATGGGTCAGTGCAATATAGGGTGGTGTATATGGGTCAGTGCAATATCAGGTTAGACAGGGCATGTGCAAAATTGTGGTTTGTGTAATATAGTCGATTTTGTGTTTTGTTTTTATTTTTTTGTTTTTTTGTCTCTATATGTCCTTTGGTTCCTCCATTCCTTCTTGTTTACTGTCTGTTCTGATGTGATCACTGTTCTTGTCCTTGTTTCTCTGTATTTAGCCTGGGTATAGTGTATTTGTATGCATTTATTATTTTTTTGTGTACCATGTACCTGCCAGGGGGTCTGCAGATGGAAATTAGCCTAAGGGCTACATCATGGGAAGATTTAATTGTAATATGTTCATTAATATGTATTGTCCCCTTTTAAGAAATAAATAAAAAATAAGCTCTAAGCCCAAGGGCGGTTCCATCCATTGTCCAAACAATACAATATCCTAATGGTCTCTTCTCAAATAAATATCTGACATTCAGCTGATTAATTCTTCATTTTTCTTTTTCTTCAATCGATCCTCCCACGACTTTATCTACTATTCTGCTTCATCTTATTTATCTCTCTCTCATTTGCCTTATTTTCTCACTCGCTCTATTTCCCAGCACTCCCTCCCCCTTCCTACCCTCTTCATTGAGGTTTAGGTTCTGCAGGCTCTTGTTCAGGTTGCGGGCAGTGGTAGCGGCTCTGATGTTGGTGTAGGAGTTGACCGATCGCAGGCGTGGGATGGCCGGGCTGTCCCTCACCGGAGTCAGGCTACCAGGCTCTGGACGCAAACACAGCAGGGGGCCAAGGTCAGGGCCAGCATCATTCCAAACAAGTGAAAACAAATGTTGTAAAGAGTATAATGTTAGAATAAGTAACACTCCATTATCTGACTGGATTTGTTCAAGGTAGGGTTGCACGATTTGAGGAAAGTATACAATATGCATTAACGATGTTGAATATTATTAGTAGTATTACTTACGATAAATAAACAGAAAAGTGTACTCAGTTCTGCGGCTTTCTGTATTCTGATAAAATACAGCAAATTGCTTGTTGAATTTAGAACAAATAAAAGTAAATCTTTCTTTTGTATATCTTGGAACATTCAATAAAGTCAGTTTTAAACAAAGAAAGAAAAGAATGACCAAAACTATAAAACCAAATGATGATTTTACATTATATTTCTCCTACAATGGTCACAGAAACACTGTGAAGGCAATGTGACTCCCAAGATTTACACCAATTACTACCAACAGGTAATTTATGCTGACTAAGAGCTAACTATATAAGTAGTATATATATATATATATATAAGTATACTTCTATGTGTGTGTGTGTGTGTGTGTGTGTGTGTGTGGGTTTGTGTGTACAGTACCTGCGGTGTTGGCTGGTGACGGCACTGTGTAGTTCTTTTCCTCTTCTATAAACTGGAGGGCAACTGTACAGAAGTTGCTTTCATATTGCACCACCAGGTGACTCAGTGCTACTACCAGCTCCTGTCCAATGTATAAGGACAAAAAGGTCAAACATAATGATCACTCAGTCACCGATCATGATTGTCGTTAACTTAATTTCTTGATATCTGTAAAGCTATAGTGCGTAGTTACTGTCGCCCCCATGAGAAATTCTAAGTGATGACAACAAAACTGTTGGTGCGTCCGCATTATACAAGCCTTCTGTAAACACTGCTAGTCGTCATTAGCTTTGTATCACCTCATTTGGCAATGGCTTGAATGTAACGGACATTCATTAATGTCAAAAAATTACGCACTGAAGATTTAAAGGTCCCATGGCATGAAAATGTCACTTTATGAGTTTTTTTTTTAAAATTAATATGAGTTCCCCCAGCTTGCCTGTGGTCCCCCAGTGACTAGAAATGGCGA
>NC_045734.1:4179171-4179273 GCF_008692095.1 Etheostoma spectabile | reverse complement strand
CCGAGCCCTGGGTATCCTGCTCTGCCATCTAGAAAATTAAAGCTCAGATCTGGAATTGTGTTCCTTATGAGGTCATAAGGGGCAAGGTTACCTCCCCTTTCT
>NC_045734.1:4171332-4179161 GCF_008692095.1 Etheostoma spectabile | reverse complement strand
CGCCCAGAGAATTTGGCCCACCCATGAGAGAGAGAGAGAGAGACATCATGGCTTCCAAACCAGCAAGGTGGCAGTTGGTCAAGGCCACACCCCCAGCCTCCACCTTGCTGTGTTATGTTGACACCACGTTGTGCTATTTCATTGTAAGATTATTTTCCATTGGATATAAAGGTTCATAAATAAGTGTTTTGGCATGGTGGCTGAGTGCCACCCTCCATGGAAGGGGGGATTTAATTCTTGCGTGTTTGGTTGTGCATGCTTTTTTCACAAATCGCACCCTGCATATGATAACATGTCAAACGGTATGTATTTTGTGTGCGTGGGTGTTGCAGAGACCTTGCGGACCACAGGGCTGCCATCGTTGATGAGCTGGGCCAGCATCATGGCCACGTTATGGTCGATGGTGGTGGAGTGGTCCGTCCTCTCAGCAGAGTTTCCCACAAAGGTCCCGAGAGCAAAGACAGCGGCACACCTCACCTGCAGCGGGACAAATGCAACAACTCTTTAAACTTCATTCCCCTTGGTTCAATAAAGCTCTTGTGTTTTAAAAACACAAGGTTAAAGCTTTTTTTTTATAAGGTTGGATGTTTGGTCAGTCTTGGTCCCGCAATGCCAGACCTATCTCCACAGCCACAGACACATTCTGGGATAGGAGAAAAAAAAAACAACTCTCCAGGTTATTTGCGTTTCTTTAAACCAATTGCAATCGCCATGGGTGGCGCTATGCTCCGGACGCAGCATCGCTGGCTCTGCAAAATAGTCTCAGGTAAGAAACTTGTTTTGGTGGAACATTTGCACCCCACAAAAAGAAACACCACAAACAATACCACATGAAGTTAACTGTTAAAAACAACACAGTAACCTGAGCTATTTAAGTCAGCTGCATACAATCGGTCCCAACACGTTCCACTTGAAGAGTAAATGCCATAAACATATTCTTTGTAAATCTTTTCTATCATCTCTGAAAGAACCAAGCAAATCCAAACAATCTAAATTTTTCTCAAAACTTGCCATTTTCAGCGTGTAGCTAGCTCAAATTTTGTTGTTGTTTCCTGTAGCGAACAAAACTTGAAAGTGGCAACACACAGAAAGCGGAAGGTGAGGAACTCATGCGCCGGATGTATAAGTATAATACAGGCAATTATCCTGGAAATGTACTTCAGTTGATCCAGACTAGGTCAGTCTGATCTCCCTTCATCCATGCATAGCTCTGCCTTTTCTAACCGTCTGAAGACAGAGTGTTCAGCCCCTTCGCTATGGAATCCAACTATTAGTTTGCCAGACAACAGGTGTTGCAAAGTTTTGTGAAACCAGTGGTTGAACTTTTTAGAGATAATTATGACTCAATCTTCTCTAAAGGTATTCCTATTAAATGCAGTGGAGATGATCAGTGCTGTGGGCTCCCGTAAGATGCTTTTTCTCACTTATCTCATTACTTTCTCTGCTCCCTTCATTGGATGTCACAATTTCTGTCACAAAAAAGGAATCTTCCATTAGGGACTGAATTCCCAAATGAAACCAAATCACAGCACAATAATTAATATTTGGATGGATTGTTTGTCGTGTAGACGTAAAACCCCTTTCTTCTTTCTACTTCCTAACCTTGTGGTGCAGCGTTAGTGATTCTACAGCACACAGATGTTACTTTGATATGCTTTGCTTCGCTCCAATTAAAATGAGGAGCTAAGACATTTCAGATGAACATATTGGAATTTCATTTCTAAGACCTGGTATAAAAGAAAGTCATAAAAGCACTGTGACTTGAAAGCAAATTAAAACACACAACTATAATAATGGAAATCATTATAATGTGCCAAATTCACTCAGTCAACATACAGTCTTTGGTTAATTCTCCCATTTACACAGAAACGTGTTGATTTAAATCAACACATTTCTGTGTAGATGGCAGAAATGGCAGATGGTATTTTTGGAAGCCATAGTTAGTGATGGTGTTGCGTTGCATGGCCTTTATATGTATGTTTACGTACCTATGCTTTTAATACACACACTTAAAGATGACAAACGATCAATCAACATCGCCTTGATAAATTTATTTTTCTATTAAAATAGGTTTTCAGGAACTTTGGGAATTTTCAGTACATGGCAATGTTGATCAGTGATTCCCAAGTAATTGTTTTGTTATCGGCTTTAAAAAGATATTTCTCTTTTGATTCGTATGAATGTACACTGTGTTGTTTTATCAGCTGCTACGGTGAAAGACACATTGTGACACATTGAGCTTATGTACACCCCCGACACCGCTGCCTGCACCAAACACGACCTGAATAGCGTTCCTTCAAAGGTTTGTCAGCCTTTATCACATCCTCTCTTTTGTGTCATCTCTTTTGTAAAGACATGACTTGTAAAAGCTTTTTTCCCACATTGCATATGCAGATTAGACAGTTGGACCTTAACTTATTCATTATATTTGTTCAGGGAATCTAATGCCTTTTATGGGAAACAACCAGCCATTAAAGGCCACTAGGGCATCCCTGACATTATCAACTTTACAAAAGTAATCTGTGTTGTTTTTATGTTTGACTGTAAAGGTGTTTATGACATTGTTTTGGACTCCTGCACATGTCCTGCCGCCACATTTTAAAAGCTGTTTGCCTTTCTCTACATTCAGTGACATTGAAGTAGACAATGTCTGCGTCATTACACTGTGTGTGTGCTCAAAAACCTGTGGGTGAAAAAAATGTGTGTGTACGCGAGAGGGCTGTAGTGACATGCAAACTATGACTAAATAAGAGTGCCATCTTAGCAGTGTCCCCTCACACCTTTCCTTAAACTTAATTAAACTCTACTTAATCACAGATCTACTAGTATTGATACCGCAGTGTGTGATCTGTCTCAAACTAACACCCGAGGAGAATTTTAAAATGATGTTCTATTTCGTTACAATTCAATGCAGTCAATTATGATCAATCAGTCTGAGTCTCCAGACTGATTGATTTTAATTATATAAAACACACACACACACACACACACACACACACACACACACACACACACACACACACACACACACACACACAACACCCACACACACACACACACACACACACACACACACACAAACACACAAACACACAAACACCAACACACACACAGAAAATGAACAACCTGGAAATGCAGCTGGACTAGTACAAGTGTGTGCGCACAGACAGATGTGTCTGCAGACCTCAGTTTCAACCCTGCCGCCAAAGAAGCTGTCCAAGGGAAGGAGGAAGTTACTGGTGGAAACAGATGTTCCTTGTGTGATCATGTGTGTGTGGATACATGAAAATATGTGCAGTGTGTAAGTGTGGGCACTAAGTCTCTGGGTGAACTTCAAGGCAAACTCTGGCTCGCTCTCCCTCTGGTCCACACATGACCCAGTCACATGCTGACCGTGTTTTAATACGGTGGGTCAAACGGTTTTGGCCTATATGGGTGCTCCTTGTGTGTGTGTGTGTGTTGTGTGAGAGTGGTGAGTGAGGTGAGTGAGTGAGTGGTGAGGTGAGTGAGTGTGTGATGAGTGAGTGAGGAGAGAGAGAGAGAGAGAGAGGAGAGAGACGAGAGGAGAGAGAGAGAGACAGCGAGAGACGACGGAGAGACGAAGAGAGAGGTGTGTGATTGTGTGTGTGTGTGTGTGTGTGTGTGTGTGTGTGTGTGTGTGTGTGTGTTTTATAAAATTTAAACCGTCTCTTATTAGTGTGTATGAACAGGTTAGCCTTGCAGGACATATGTGTATATCAGAGAATTCCTAGACATTTTCTCATTATTGTTAGAATGCATTTTTGGTCTTGTTTAGAATACAATATATGATTTTCTTTGGTGTTGAGCAAGTTGTGTGTACTAGTGTTACTAGTCAGTTCCTACAGCTGTAAATAAAGACTTATGGGCCCCATTTCCAACAACTAGTTTGTTGAAATAAGAAACGCAAACAGATGTTTGTGATATGAGTGTAACAACCAAGCAATCTACTTTTATCTGGTTAGTTTTAAATTAAGAAAAAGGAAAAAAGATTACACATAATACTAACAAAAAGCCATGCAGGGCTTGGATAATGATCAACAACAACTCCTCATACTTTTTCACATGTACCTTAACTCTGGTATTAAACTCTCACCTCGGGGATGGGATCTGACAGCAGGGTGTAGAGCTTCTCGTGGGCGCTGTCCCGAACTCCGCACCAGCGCGCCGGTTCAAAGTTCTGCCAGATGCGGCCCAGGCAAATGGCCACCCACTGGCGGAGCAACGGGTGGGGGTCTGACAGCTGCTCCAGGCAGTTGGCTATCAGGTTGCCCTGTAGACATGCCTCCTGGTGGGGGGAGAGGAGAGTCAGAGGAGAAGGAGTGATGCAGAATGAAGAGTGTGAGAAATTCAGTTGAGTCAAGAAATGTAGAACAATTTTAAGGACTGTGAGGTTGAAACAGTGTTTGTGTAAGGCCATTTGTGTAAGAAACAATTTCCCATGAGTTACCACCTATTAAAAACACACTGCATTTGACTCTGTGGTAGTCAACACTGACCTGCCAGTGTTTCATTTGAAATAAAATGACAATATGTGCATCATACAGAAGTCTTAGCCCTGCTGAGGCGCAGAGAGGCTCCAGGCTGGGAGCAGACGTGTACCTCATTAGGCAGGTAATCACCACTAACCTGTAACCTGATGGACACCATTATGAGTTCTGCAGCAGTGCAACTTATTCCTTTGAACCCTTTCAGCCCTTTCCAAATATTCTATTGTGAACAAAAGGTAATTGGTACATCAAGGCTTAAGGCGATCTAAAGACCGATGAAAGAGCTCTATTCAAAATCCTTTTAAAACTTTCTTTTTCATTAAAACAATTGGTGCTGAGAATTAACAAGTACTTTGAAGTTTTCTTTATGTTTCGTCTTTTTGTTAGGTAACACAAATACAGAGAATTTAGTGACTGCCAAGGATGCTGAACTTACAGCAAAAACAAAATGAAAGTGTAGTACAGGCCCGGTTGGAATTACATGTACTACAATGGATTTCATGTTTAAAGTCAACGTGTATTTATTTCAGCAGCATTAATTCCATCGGTACAACAACCGAGTTACGCTGTGACCACCCCCCTGCTGCTCTCGGTTCCTCTTTTTAACAGAAATACTGTTTTGAGTCACTTTTTGATGCTGTTAATAAAATGCAACACTTCCGATATAGATGCTTTAGGGTAAAAACCTTGCAGTGGCTTAAAGTACACGATACCTCCCTGTACCTGGGAGGCTTTTAATGCTGCAAGAGGTGTTTACTTTAAATGACAGTAGCTTAAAGTTACATTGTGTAAGAATATCTCCCATCTAGCGGTGAAATTGTATATGAAAAAATACTGAACATTACTTTCCAGCCCCTCCCATTCCGAGCACGTTTTAACTTCTACGGTGGCCGTATTATTCCAAGAATTACGACTTTGTCCGTGAGTGTTCCTTCCAGTGTAATGATAGTTTTACGTTTTCTTTATTTTGGTACCATTTCATTGCTAATATCAGCTGTTAGTAAAGTGTGATCCTCCATCGTTAACAGGCTTTCAAATCTGCCGGCAGATCGAGTAATCTCCCCCTGGCATTTGTCACGGTGCCTCTGAGCGTAAAAGGTATGTCCCTCTTTGTTTAATGTATTTTAAAGACGGAGCCGCAACATGGAAGAATCATACGAGCGAGTCGCTCCTATGTATTTTGAATGGCAGATGCTATGCTTTCGAGAATACTTGATAGTTGGTGGAAGTAATTACACATGAATGAGCACATATTCGTGAAAAAACAAGGTGTTTTTTGCTAAGAATCAACTCAAAACATTACACAATGGTATTGTGCCATTGATTGAAAAATCTGAAGAACACACAGGTAAGAAGGAATACATTATTTGTGTTTGAAAGAGCAACGCATTGGCGAGTATGGCAATAGTGCTGTGATGGGGAGTTACTAGTTAAATCAAACGCTATTATGTAATTTCATTACAAAATAAAGGTAACTGTAATCCGTTACAGTGACAAAAAAATTGTAATTGAATTACAGTAATGGCAAATTTAATTGGACAGATCAGAAAACACGTACAGAAATGACTAAAATCTAACAAAATATATGTACGTAAAACCAGAAAATTAGGACTAAAGACCTGCCTGTTTGGTTTCTTCTGCCGTTGACATAAATAACAGCATTTGTGGTGACTAAGTAGTTATTGTAATATGGTCTAACAGTATATCTAACAACAATCTAGTCATGTCAACAACACGACAATCATGTGCGTCAGCAGTCTGATGCTCCTGGTGAACACAAAACAACTCACACCCACATGAACCACAACAAATGGAACCGTTTGGTGTGCTCAGAAACCTTCTTTGTCTCCTACAGATTGAGGTGTCATGACAAAAAATCTTTTATCAGCAGTGACACAATGCACCCCCCCCCCACACACACACACTTTCTTCACGTGCCTCAGATCGCTAGCATGTGGTTCCCTCAGCTCTGAACAAGCCTCCCAGCTGAACATTAAGATGCCAGTGCTCGCTGACATGTTTGCAACAACAATAGCGCAGTAATGAGCGCTGTTGTTAAAAGAGGGGTAAATAATGGAGATCCAGGCCGAGAGTCTTTCTGGAATGTTGGGGGGGGGGGGGGGGGGGTTATTTATAGGTCTGTGAGATAGGTAGGAGCATTTAGGAACTGTGGTATGGAAGAAGAATGGGTGCTTCTGAGCTCGAGAGCACATAGCTTTTTTGTCACATTTATATTATGTAGAGAGGTAGAGAGAGAGAGAGAGAGAAAGAAAGAGAGAGGGGGAGAAAGTGAGTGAGAAAGTACTGTCAGGTAATAAAGAAACAATATGTCAAATGACATTTGCAACTAGACAGAAAAATAACTGCAGAGAGCAGGAGAGTGTAGACAAAAAGGAGCAAAAGGTAGTGATGGTGGAATATTTCTTTGTGGAAGTGTGCGTGCGCGCGTGTGTGTGTGTGTGTGTGTGTGTGTGTGTGTGTGTGTGTGTGTGTGTGTGTACTCCACGAAATGACAAGCTACATCATCCCAGCATCGCACCCCTGGACGTTTGATCAGCATCCGGCACAAAAGACTTCTGGGATTGAACACCGGAGGCCAGGAACAGGCCGAGGTGACACTTGCGGTGATAAAGTGTCACCATGGAGGTGGCTGGGACGGAGACGGAGATTATAGAGGTGGTTGTTGTTGACAAAACTGTCACATAACCAATATCTCCCAGAAACACACAATGGGCGATACATAGCAATCTCTCAAAGTGACGGCTGGCCCCGAAAGAACCTGCCGAGGCTCTGGTGAGGGAGGTGCATGAAAAATTTGGTTCATTCTCCGGTTGGGCTCCTGGCAAGCAAACGCACAGCAGTGTGGATTTACACATGTATACAACACACACACACACAAACATGCAAACACACCTGTCCTGTGTTGTAGCTGTTGACAATAACAGCCAATATGAAGACAGCCATGGTTCGATGCTCAGCCTGTAACAAAGAGAAAGAACAGTGAGATCTTATCTTTCGTCAAAATATCTACTTTCATACTATAGTCGGACGCTTTTCTAGTGAACTCTTTCAACTCCTTTCAGTAAAGTAATAAGCTTAGCCTCAATATCAAAGGAGAGGAAAAATATGTATCCCTTTCTATTATATTTTTTAAAAAAACATCCCACTATCACTTTCTTCACAAATGGGACAGGCAGATACTCACTGGCATGTAACTGTCCGCCAACACCGACAGGAAGTACTTGTGTCCGTTGTCTTTCACTAGGTCAGCTTGACATGACTGCAGAGGCAGATAGAGAGAGAGAGAGAGAGAGACAAGGA
>NC_045734.1:4169856-4171322 GCF_008692095.1 Etheostoma spectabile | reverse complement strand
AAGAGGTAAAAAGTTCACTTCATTGTAGATGTTGCTTCAGGTCACTTTCTAGTCCCGCAGCATTGACAGCAGTCTTGTTACAGGGAGCATTTGGCTGTTTCTCCCATGGCAGTGCCTCCAAACCAGGACTGCATGGCACACAGTTGAGGGGTTGTTTTCATTGAAAATGTCCTATGTACAGGGTTTCTGCAGGTTTCCACAAGTCAAATGTAAGACTTTTTAAGACCTTTACGAATTTAATTAAAGACGTATATCATGACACTAAAGTACAATGTAATGCACAGTCACAAAAGTAATAGCAAATGTCTTCAAATAGAATAAAAGCGACATGGAGTAATAATAATAGTCTGTACATATACAGCAAATTGTACTTGCACAAAAGAAAGAAAGAAAGAAAGAATACAACACCACGGAATAAAAAAAGTATTTCGATGAGCGTAAGAGGTGTTTCAAATTATTTTTGACCTAGAATACAATACACCAGCAAATTTAAGACTTTTTAAGGCCTAAAATGTTGAATCATTTAAATTGTTCCAAACAATAACTTGATGCTACTTTAACATAACTAGAATCATTACTTGTGGTTGTATTCCTCCGACATTAGGGCTGGATCAGAATATTCAAGTATTCGTTTGTTGGGTAGGAATTAGATTTGTTGTTGTTTTGCCTTCAGTACTGTCCTAAAGTTGAGACGGATTCAACTTTTGGAGCAACGCATCAGTGCCTCCATCGCGGTGTTTAGCCCTCAACGTCGCGCTCCAGGCAGCGCTGCCTGGTAGGCACTAGGATAAGGCATTGGTTAGGGTTAGGGTTAGGTGCCTTGAAGTCAATGGTTCTAGTGCTGCCTGGAAGGCGACGTTGGGGGCTTAAAACACCATCGAGCCTCCAACGCTGCAACCAGAAAGTTTTAAAGGGTTTTAAGGGAGTCTGTTTCCTGCACCAACAAAGCACAGTTGCTCGATTTCCTTCCTTTCTCTGTCTCCGTGAAATGAAGCTGCCTTGAAGTGCGGTCTAAAATGACGAGACAGCACCCCCCTCCCCTCCCCCCTTCGAAGAACAATGAAATTGGATTCAGTAGTGCCCTAAAAATCATCAGTACAAGATGTAGATTTAGGGCCCTAACATCATGCACTCATTTGTTATTTCTATCCTTGTGTTTGTCCTTAGGTGCAGCATAAAGAATTTATATAACGACAACCAATCTGTGACGTTAAAAAGCTGATAAAACAAAAGCTTTTAGAGTTTAGAAAAGATGAGGCCGCATGATCTGAATGTTTGAGAGCGTTTTACATAACTTACACTGTCCACAGCGAGGATTTTAGCCCAGATGAAAACCAGCAGCGGCCGCAGCTCTCTGGCTGAGCTCTGGAGCAGCTTTAATACGTAGGGGAAGATCCCCACAGACAGGGCCTGGAAAGACACACACACACACACACACACACACACACACACACACACACACACAC
>NC_045734.1:4168714-4169846 GCF_008692095.1 Etheostoma spectabile | reverse complement strand
CACACACACACACACACACACACACACACACACACACACACACAGAGAGAGCACTGGTGTTTATTGAGCAGTATTTCTATTGCAGTTATGACTTGAGCCTTGCAGCATGCGTGTCCAAGTTTGACCACCAAGACACACCTGTGGTCTGAAACATAAACAGGTACACAAGAATGGAATTTAGCTGAGGAGGAGCTGGGATAAGAATTGCAATTTGACTCGATTTCAAATGCATGTCCTTTGTTTCATCTTACAATAAGTGAATATCATTGGTATTATTCTGGCTTGCCAGGTTAGTAGTCTGCTGCAGCTAAAAGTGTCCTTTTAACACGGGGCTTTGCTGTTCCATTACAAAGCTATTTATTCTCTGTTCAGCATGCTAGCTGAGAGTTAACCTACCCATCATAGTTAATACACAGCAGTTCTAAAAATGGTTCAACATTTCAGGAAATACGTTTTTTTCTGAGGGATAAATGACAAGATTGATACCACTCATATCTTTGTGTTTAGTATGGAACTGGAGCAAAGTAGCAACTAGCTTATATTAGTTTAGCATAAAGACTGGAGGCAAGGGGGGGAACCATAGACAGTATAAGAAATAGATAACGTGATCCATTGATTTCAACAGAAACCAGTGAAGGGTATTTGATGGCTGAGTGTTACTGCGCAGCCTCCAACTGAGCTTGATGTGACGTGAGCCACCTGTGTGAAAGCTGTAGGTCTTCTGGTTGCTGTGCCAACAGAAATCCCAATCATTTCCAATCTTGCAGAGACGGAGAGCGTAGGTATACGTAAGGTGATAAAATAGGCACAGGCTAATTATTGCTAACCAAAATGCTAGTTATTAGCATTAGTAATTAAACCTAAACAGCTCAACAAGTCACAACTGCCTGAGAGCTTGTTCTGTACTGTTCGATAATTGCTGTACTGTGCGACAGTAAGTCGTGTGGTTATGACACAATCGTTAGCCTATTTACGGAGCCATAACGTGAGAAACAAGGTAATGGAGCATTTTATACATTGTTGTGTTTCTTTATAAATAACCAATGGACAAATAGTTTTTAAATGCTGAAGATGTAAAGTTATTTACTGTTAAAGTGACTGGCAGTCAATGGAATGCTAACGGCGGGTGAGT
>NC_045734.1:4163738-4168704 GCF_008692095.1 Etheostoma spectabile | reverse complement strand
CAAAATGGCGCCATAGGAGCTACGCTTCATCAGTGCTGGCTTTCCCCTTTGGGGGCAACAGCTAGAATATAAGGATACTTGCTTGATTTGTGTGTGTCAGAAAGCTAAAGTCTCACGTTGGCCACAGGTACATTTTTGCACGAGTACGAGGACTGTGGATGTTCTTCCCCATGACTTATAGTACGTTGAAAGTGCATCAAGAAAGGATCTGTTGGTGCGGCCTCTAGCTCCCCCAGTAAGAGCGTTTGCCCCATGTTGGCCGAGTCCTGCAGCGGCCCAGGTTTGAATCCGACCTGCGGCCCTTTGCTGTGTGTCATCCCCCCAATCTCCTTTCACGTCTATCCACTGTCACTTTAATAAAGGGAAAAGCCCCAAAAAAGAATCTTTAAAAAAAGGATCTGTTAATGGTCAGTATGAAGAGGGGAATGATAACAGCAAGGAAACAATATTTCAACATTAATATGGGTACCTGACTATTGTTCTAAGACAGACCTGGGAAATGGTGAATCCTCTTCTGTAATGCACAGACATCAGACTGCTATCGTTCTTTTTATTAAACTCTCGGAAAGACAGTTAGTTTGCATATTTCTTAAAAATATATTGCTATTACTATAAGACAGACTGATTTGCTTTTGAAAGTTTAAATCCTTTTTAGAAGACGATGTGTGACTTTGTTAGAAAGAAGTCTGAGGCTGTCCTGTTGAGTTGTGTTCTTCTTGGAACCACTCACATTAAAACGGTCCAAATGACACAAGACACATTTTCTCACATTCCTGCTTTCATGTAGCAATGCTGTTTTTATTTTTATGTGACAAGATTTGGTGATATGCACCTCTGAAACACCAGCCCACACACCAAAACAATGGAGGGGAAGACTATCTTATTTGTGATCCTGAAGACACTAAGTCCTGTTCTTCTGTGTGGGCATTAAACAATTACATTCCTGGAAAATCCACACATTTTGTAGGTCCCATTGAAAGTTCACAGTGCAGTGGATCGGATCATCCAGAGTCATAGGGACACCGCTTCCGGAGAGATTAGCTGCTGTTGAGATGCCGGTTTTGATTGCTTTAAGTGCCACAAACATGAGACATTTAACCGTATTGTATTCACAGTTTATAAAACTGGAAGTGGAACAGTAGACCAGATACTGTACCCTTTCACACCATTTAAAAGGCTTTAATGTTCAGCCAATGTTGTTGCTGCTGGGTGTAAATATGATCCAGTTATATGAGGTCAGCCAGGGGTGCCGAATGCCATGCTAATTAAATCGGTGTCTTGCGGAGAGTCCTTATAAAATGACCACTGTTTTAAAACATTTCTAACACGCACAGTATGTTAACGTACCAGACTGACGGCCCAGGGACCCAGATCCAGAAAGCACCCGAGCAGGTCCAGAGCTCGTAGCCGATGCACCTGACTGAGGAGGACCTGAAAGAGAGCAGAGGTCAGAGGTCATCAGTGCTGCCTCCAAACCTGAGAGGAAGTCTGAGATTAAAGGAGAAAGGAGTAGGGGGGGCAGGAAGGACAGCAGGGGAAATGGCAAAGAGGGTGAGGAGGTGGAGGGAAACAGGTGGCTCTCACACAGTGGCACCAGGTCACGCTTGTTTACTGTGTGTGTGTGTATGTGTGTGTGTGTGTGTGTGTGTGTGTGTGTGTGTGTGTGTGTGTGTGCGCGCAAGAAAGCGCGTGGCCGATTGGGTGCATCCTCTTGGCTGCTATTTCACTTTGTTTTAAGAAGATACAGGTTTAGAACAGTACCGAATGTCTGTGTGTGTGTGTGTGTGTGTGTGTGTGTGTGTGTGTGTGTGTGTGTGTGTGTGTGGTTGTGTGTGTAAGTGTGTGTACATTTTGGTTTACGTGTATGACGGGGATGCCAAATAGGATCACGATGTAGCAGTTTGGGCCAAGGAAAACTATTTTAAGAAGGCATATGGAATGTACTAAAAATGTATATGTATGCGTGTTGTTTATGCAGCACTAAGCATTCAGAAGAGAGTCTGTGTGCGGGTTGGACACCGGTCCACACCCACTATCCAACAGTGTGTGTGGGAACAAGCATATGGAGGTACACACACACACACACACACACACCACACACACAAAAACACACTTTCATAACACTTATGGATCATTTGTGTCTCCGTGATTTACCCTGGCGAGCGTGGACCACACCAACAGAAGGAAGCGGGGGAAGACCGGCCCAGGGTTACCTGCAGCTCCAAGAAAAGGCGTGGAAACATGGACCTTTGCTCTGGTGTGTGTGTGTGTGTGGTGTGTGTGTGTGTGTGTGTGTGTGTGTGGTGTGTGTGTGTGTGGGTGTACGCGCTCTCTAAGAATAAGAAAAGCCAACAAGCCAAGAACAACACCTAAACCTCTTTTGATCCAAGCTTGAGAAAATCTTGTCACGTCTTTTCAAACTGATTAGCACAGAGTGTGAAAATGTCACCACAACACACCACACAAACACACACACACACACACACACACCACACACACCACACACAAACACACACACACACAATAAATATAAATAAATTGATTGACCACATTATGTATTTCATCATAGCAGGGATGAAAATCCCTAAGTATTGCTGTTATATTAAAATGTGTATGAATATGTGTGTGTGTGTTGGGGGGGGGGGTGTCCTTAATTGGCGTAACACCTTCACTGTGATCTCCTTTAGTGCGATGAGTGAGTACTTTGCATCATCAGGCTGAGTGAGTACGAGCCGTGAGACACACGCTGTCATGTCATCACGTGCGTGCCTGAAATCACATCAGCGATGCCTGCTGGCCAACGCGTGAGAATGTCCGTGTGCTGCCGTTACCGCAGCCTCACTTTAAGAGACGTTGTAATCCCCTTTGGAAAATCTGTTAATCCTTCCTGGATGGAATGGCTGTTGTCAAGACAACGCCGCACCGTATCTCTCATCCCTGAGCTCTGTTGTCCTCCGTTTGCTCATTTCATTAAAGAGCATTATTGATGGAGCACACTCTGTTGCCCATTTCTTGCTATTGACGGCATCTTTCAAATGCAGCCAGATTATTTTTTTTGGGCATCAGAATTGCAAATCCTCCTGCGCTCGTCTTTTGACTTCAATCTTATGCAAATGTGTGCTTAAAAGGTTATAAAACTGTTATGTGGCCATCTGTTACACAGAGCAGGAAGGAGCCTCGAGATTACTTTGCCCTCACGCTGTAAAGCTGCATAATGTGTGCGTAATCTTAAAGGCTATTGCTGCTTTACGTCCTCCCTCTCTCTCTTTTTAAATTATCACACACACACACACCACACACACACACACACACACACACACACACACACACACACACACACACTTCTCCAATCAGTCTGTCTTTTCCTCAGCTTCTAACGGGTCCGGACAGAACTGCTGTATGGACGGGCTGCGGCTCGCAGTGCGCTGAGTCAGCAGGAAATTACCATTCAACACGGACAGCGGCACCATTACTACGCTGTGATATAATAAAACATCACAACTGTACAACCCCATGGGATGGGGGTGGGTGGACGAGGGGGAAGGGGGGGGGACATCCAACCGCTGTAACTCAACAGCTGACGCACACAGCAAGGTTTTAGCCAGATTTCACCCTTATTAAAGCATCCCAAAGACATTTAACACCACTACAGGGAACACAGCAGCCGCTGGTCGTGTCCCAGGCTTTGTTGCGGGGATGAAATGAAGAAAACTGGCTTGTAAAAGCTGAGCTCGATTTAGAGAAAGAATTTTGCAGTCCTATAGTGGCGACCTGGAGGTAAGAGTGTCCTTGTATAAAGGGAGGGCGGTGAAAATAAATAAAGAGACGGAGAGCAGCGAGACAGTATGAAAAAGTAGAAAGGTATCGCTGTAATAGGAATATTCTGAGCTAATGGTGGCAGGTGATGTGTGTGGGTGATCGAGATGCTTTTGCAGCGCTGAGATTACTCGAGCATAATGGTGAATGAAGCCCTTTTCAGATAAGGAATCTGCAACATTAGGGGCTTTGTCCATCTGTTAAAGAAATGGCATTTCAGAATGAATCAAACATAAATGATAGATTGGTGATGTCAGCGAGGTGAGATTAATTCAAATCTGTGTTTACAGACAGAATAAAGAGGGAATATTGTTTGTAGGAATGCTGCTGTCTAGACAAAATATGCAAAGCATGAGACAATGAGTGAAGAAAGCAACGCAGCTGTCTACAATAGGTGTAGCAGCATATCCCACCATTACAGTGGCTTTAATCCCATTTTCTGTATTTCATATTCAGTCTCTACACTTCGGTTACAGTCCTTCGGTTCTGAAACCTCGGTTCCTACAGCCATCAGTACTGACTACTAATAGAAAAAGGTTTTCAGAATAAAACAAAATGATCAAAAATCACAGAATTAAACAGACAGAAAGAGAAAGAAAGGAAAGAAAAATACCTACCTTTAATGTTGTATATAACTTGTAATGTACTAGTTGAACAGTAATATAAATAAAACTTGTTCAGATAAATGGGTATACTACACTATATGATTAATAACAACTGTCTTTGATGTTCACTGTCACTTTTTTTTCTTTTTATGCTTTGGAAACACAAATGAATTCACATGTCATGCTAATGAAGCAAACTGGAACTGAAAAATTGAAATCAAAAGAGGGAGATTGTAGGTGCGTGCGTGCACGTGTGTGTGTGCGTGTGTGTGTGCGTGCGTGCACGTGTGTGTGCGCGTGCGTGCGTGCGTGTGTGTGTATGTGTATGTACCTGCAGTACGATTGGCAGCTGCTCAGGAGGGTTTCTGTTCTCCACGCCCATCGTCAACCACACCTGAAACGCCGTCAGCTGCTCCGCAAAGAAAGGACTGTGCTGTGGAAACAAAAGAAACCCACATTCTGTCACGATTTTAAGGAATTTAAGCCTACTCATTCTCTCTCACACTCACACACACACACACACACACACACACACACACACACAC
>NC_045734.1:4161752-4163716 GCF_008692095.1 Etheostoma spectabile | reverse complement strand
CACACACACACACACACACACACACACACACACACACACACACACACACACTGTAATGAGCCAGTCCGCAGTGACTAGCTTATCATTTCACACGAGCCCTGACAGAGTAAGCTAAGAAGTGACACAGCACTGCAGTAACGACATAAATCCTGATCTATCATGATCACCTTCCATCTCTTGCTCTGCTGCCATGGCAGTTTGCCTGATTGATTGGTTGCTGGCCGCAGAGCTATAGATCGCAGTGTTAATATTGCAGCGGGAATTACGACAGTGTTGTGTAGACTGTTGATGGATGTAGAGGGGAAAATATCAAAGCTTCGCGACTGGATGCCTAAATTCATTTTTGCATAACCAAAGCTTAATAGCTTTGTACACACATTCACCGATACATTAAAAAAGGTGGTGTTTGATGGTTATGGGCCGAGCTTAGATATTGAACTGAACGCCTCAAACAGTGGGTATAATGTTGCACTTTGGGGTGAAAATGGAAAACTCTGTATTGTTTCACTAAGCCTACTGCATCTGCAATCGGATAAAAAAAAAAAGAACATTCTAACCAAGATGACTGCCGACGGCAGGCAAGGGAAAATATTTATTTTATTTAGAGATCTCTAAATCTTTCAAAGGCCTTTCTTCAAGGAACGATTTTTGTTTACCCGAAATAGTGCAGAGAAGGTGGAGGTGCTTATTTCAGTCCTGATTAGTGTCTGCACTCTCTCTCAGGCTGTGTGATAAAGATTCAAGGAGCTCCGCCAATATCTGTGTGTCATGCCCCATTAATGCACCTTAGAGTCCTTGTGCCTTCTCGCCACCCAGGTTTCCTTGGACTGTGGTGGCACCTGGATCGCATTTGCAGCTGCGGCCGTGGTCCTGCTCTACGCCCTGCACAACTATTATTATTAATCATAGTTCTTTATCTTTACGGTTACTATAGTCGCCACTGTTCACCATGTCATCCCATCCCTCTCTCTCTCTCTCTCTCTACTGCCTGGAAGGAAGTTCTTCCTCGCCGCTGTCGCACCAAATGTATGCTATCGAGGGAATTGATGGGTCTCTGTAAATTACATAATGGGATCCAGACCTACTCTATCTGTAAAGTGAGCTGAGATAACTTCTGTTATGATTTGTCACTAAAAAATAAAATTGAAATTGACTTCAATAAAGTAGGGCAGACTACATGTAGCCTGAGAGGCAAAAAAAAAACACTTTGACTTAAACTCATGTCAAACTCATTGCTCTTAGCACATGGTAATAATTGAAGACAAGTCAGATAAATGTATCAACTCTTCTCTTCTGTGACGCTGAATGGACAGTCAGAGGACAACATTCAGAGACATTTTGAAAGGACAATCTAACCTAAACTGTAAAAGTGAAGGGGACAAAAAGGGACGTTGTTTTAGGACAATATTAAGCTCAATTAAAGAGATATAAAATGATGTAGAATAACGACACTGGACAATCTTTCAGGGCTTGACATTGGCATCCGCCTACCAGCCAAATGTGGGTAAAATCTGGCAGTGGGGGGTAACACAGTCACTCTCACCAGCCACTTTGGCGGGTGGCATATAGGCCTACATGAGTGTATTATTGTTCCACTGGTCGCTGGAGTACGATGCCACTGCCCGACACAGCTGTAATCTACTGTCCAGCCCACAGCCGAAGCATGGTGGCCCGGCCGCCCCAGCTAGTTCTTCAAGTAAATTGTAACAGTCAACTTTAATTAAAGGGGTGATAGAATGGTTATATAGAGTATTTCACACTGTATTTTAAGGTTTCCTGATAGGGTATGTAACATTTATTGGGCTGAAAATTTTGTTTTTGCTGTATTTTTGGCCCTCATGCTACCTTGTTAAATTGACCATGATTAAAACGAGAGGTGTTCTGCCTTATATGGTCTGCTCATGAATATTGAATAATGAATATAAGCTGCGCGCTGATTGGACATGACCAACAGCACTCACTAA
>NC_045734.1:4161610-4161742 GCF_008692095.1 Etheostoma spectabile | reverse complement strand
GTGGAGATAGCATGGATACTTTAGGTGTTGAACTGCATCTGTTTGAGCCTGAATCAGAGGAAGGATCTGATATAGAAGAGCAACCTGCCAGTAGATTGGAAATGACTCCTTCAGACTGGTAAGTTTGGTCAT
>NC_045734.1:4161488-4161600 GCF_008692095.1 Etheostoma spectabile | reverse complement strand
TTACTTGCATTTTCAACACATAGCCCAACATTAGCCGTTCGTTTTTATACTAGTGTAATACTCACACTTGTTGTAGCCTAAGCATAACTTTGTATTAGGTTTGTTTTTACCA
>NC_045734.1:4159717-4161478 GCF_008692095.1 Etheostoma spectabile | reverse complement strand
CATAAGTTATTAATTTGCACACGGACAAATATTTTACAAATTGTACCCTCGCAATTTCAGTCAAGATGTCCAGTTGGCTGAAAAGTTAGTGGCCACTTTGTAGGGGCCAGTTCATTGAGCTGCTCACAACGAAAGTCTTAGTCACTATCGTAATATTGTTACCGTATACTCTCCTGCTGAACAGTGATTGATTGTGATTATGATTATGAGTTACGTATGTTCTTTGCCATGTAGTAGTAATATGTTATCTTACAACAGGACGTCCATTTAGCTGGACAGGAGCCTTCTATTTCTGTTCAGTTTGCATGCTACACTCACCGGCCACTTTATTAGGTACCCAATGCTTAGTACGGGGGGACCCCCTTTTGCCTTCAGAACTGCCTCAATTCTTCGTGGCATAGATTCAACAAGGTGCTGGAAGCATTCCCAGGGAGTTTGGTCCATATTGACATGATGATCACACAGTTTGCCGCAGATTGTTGGCTGCACATCCATAATGCGAATCTCCCGTTCCACCATCACCCAAAGATGCTCTATGGATTGAGATCTTGGTGCTGTGGAGGCCATTTGAGTACAGCGAACTCATTGTCAGTTCAAGAAACCAGCTGTGATGATTCCAGCTTTATGACATGGCGCATTATCCTGCTGAAAGTAGCCATCAGAAGTTGGGTACATTATGGTCATAAAGGGATGGAACATGGTCAGCAACAATACTCAGGTAGGCTGTGGGTTGCAACGATGTCAATTGGTACCAAGGGGCCAAAGAGTGCCAAGAAAATATTCCACACCATGACACCACCACCAGCCTGAACCGTTGATACAAGGCAGGATGGATCCATGCTTTCATGTGTAGACGCCAAATTTTACCTACCATCCGACTGTGCAGCAGAAATCGAGACTATCAGACCAGGCAAAGTTTTTCCAATCTTCTATTGTCCAATTTCGATGAGCTTGTGCAAATTGTGTCTCAGTTTCCGTTCTTAGCTGAAAGGAGTGGCACCCGATGTGGTCTTCTGCTGTAGCCCATCTGCCTCAAAGTTCGACGTACTGTGGTTCAGAGATGCTCTTCTGCCCACCTTGGTTGTAACGGGTGGTTATTTGAGTCACTGTTGCCTTCTATCAGCTCGAACCAGTCTGGTGCCTTCTCCTCTGACCTTGGCATCAACAAGGCATTTCCGCCACAGAACTGCCGCTCACTGGATGTTTTTTTCTTTTCGGACCATTCTCTGTAAACCTAGAGAGTGTTGTGCGTGAAAATCCCAGTAGATTAGCAGTTTCTGAAATACTCAGACCAGCCCTTCTGGCACCACAATCATGCCACGTTCAAAGTCACTCAAATCACTTTCTTCCCCATACTGATGCTCGGTTTGAACTGCAGGAGATTCTCTTGACCATGTCTACATGCTAATGCACTGAGTTGGCCGCATGTGATGGCTGCTTAGAAATTAAGTGTTAACGAGCAGTTGGACAGGTGTACCTAATAAAGGGGCCGGTGAGTGTATGTCTTTAGTATTACTGCTCTCGCCTGTGTCAGTGAGTCTAATGTTATCTTGGAACTACTATCCTGCTGATTAGGTCATCTGACTATAAGATTATTACCTTCTTAACATGTAATATGTAAAATTAAAACTACAGTACATCCATCTTCCCGTGGCTGGTGTACTTGTGGAAACTGTGCACATATGCCCCTGGAGAGAGAAAATATATGTTGCAGAGAAATACCTGAGGTAACTAAAACTAGAGATACATTAACTCAAGCTA
>NC_045734.1:4159212-4159707 GCF_008692095.1 Etheostoma spectabile | reverse complement strand
TCTGCTCATTCAACATTATGAAATAACAGCAGGCTCACTGTGTTTGTTTTTACAGGTCATGAGAAGAGTGACCCAGGTTCCTGAGGAGATAACCTGTATGATCGACCATCCTGGCCTTCATCCTATGTGCCTCAATATATACTCTTTGCAAAATGCAATGAATATTTACAGAGTTGACCATGGGCGGTTTAGAGTCAGAGGGATGGAAAGGTGAGGCCAATTTGATACTACTGTAAGCAGTTCAAGTGTATAAATAAAACGTTTATACCAAGACCCATTGATTATTGGTTCAGCATTATTACAAAAACACACTGAATTATCAAGACAACAAAATGAAAAACTTTATTTTGTTTCAAAAGCATCCAGTGTTATACTTTGCAATCTAAAAGGAATCTTTTCCTCAACACCCTGTTCTCTTTGCAGGCAATGCAGACACATGGCCTACAGAGACATAGAGAAACATATAGTTAATCATCACCCGTGCCCGTTGAGTGT
>NC_045734.1:4158955-4159196 GCF_008692095.1 Etheostoma spectabile | reverse complement strand
ACTATGAGAAGTGTCTCCATTCCCTGTACAGCCTGGAACACTGCATTTACGACCCTGGCTCATTGTCAATATCCTGGAAAATATTCCAAACTTTCTTCTTTGTAAATCCCGTCAATGTACACAGAGCAGCGTTCTCAGTTGGACATCCACTTGACCAAGCTACATTCTGAACTGTTCTCAGGTCACTGGTCTGTTTGTAAATTTTGGGGCGTGACCGTTCTCTTAATACATCCATGGGCGT
>NC_045734.1:4154836-4158945 GCF_008692095.1 Etheostoma spectabile | reverse complement strand
CTACAGGTCCTGAGATGTTGACGTCATCTTTTAGCTTTGTCGGGATTCGCCCGTTTTTAGTTGCAGTTTCAAAGTGATTTGCAGAGGAAAGGCATGCCAATGGGAATTTGAGCTTCTATGTGTCGTTATGCACATATGACAAGGTAAAATTGGTTTTGCATTCCATCACCCCTTTAAAACTTGATTTCCCAAAAATAGGTTGCTAGTAAAAATGCTGAGTCGTTAGTAACTTTGGAAAACCACTAGCCACAGTGGCTGGTGAGAAAAAACAATGTCAAGACCCGCAATCCACTAATATTTACTGTACTGGTAGTGGTAATACTGGACACAGGGACTGCTCTAAAGGGGTGAAAGGAACTGTCTGAGGGTAGGTCTTTTTTTCTGCTGATAGTGAGGACAGTGAGCTTAAAGAAAATAACGGAGAATGGAGCCTGCAATCAGTAAAGGCTCCTGAAAGAGGGAGCAAGACAGAGAGGGATGATTTCCTTTAGTAGTCCTCAGAGGCTCAATTACGGTGCCGGAAAGTGTTTTCGGCCCGAGTGCAGGAGGAAGGAGAGGAGGACAAACTGCTCCCGGGGGAGCAATGGAGAAGATGCCCACCTCCGACGGCCAGGTGGAGGAGAGAAAAGGCCCAGATAAAAGTGCTAACATCGGGCAAAGGCGCTCTGCTCTCACTTTCTCTGTCTACAGAGTTCCTTGGGTGGCTTTGCATTACAAAGCACATGTTGCTGCTCTGTGGTCCGTTCAGCATCTGCCGAGTGTCTGCTCTCACTCATACACAAAAATGTCTTGTTGACCAAGATATCTTCAGTCATCATCAGTTCAATCAGCCTTTTGCAGCGTGTTTCCATTAAACTCAGCATATCCATCTCAGTTCCCTGCCGTGTCAGTAAATATAACAGAGAAAACGGGCTAAAAGTGCAAGGACCAGTGGTTTCCAAAACAACGTTTTATTTGACACTCACACTTGAATTATTAGACCTGACGTTTTACAATGTTATCCACTGGGTGTGTGTGTGTGTGTGTGTGTGTGTTTTTGTTGTGTGGTGTGTGTGTGTGTGTGTGTGTGTGTGTGTGTGTGTGTGTGTGTTTGATAGATTAATAGAGATGCTGGTGGTGGAGAACTCGCAGTGCAAACATGAACTGTTGCAGTTTACAGGGCGGGAGTGGTGGACAGATCCGAACGAGAGCCATCAATCAACGCAGGTAAACCAGTACCCACTAACCTATACAAATGGAGCATCTTTCCACTTCTCAAGTGAATCTGAAAAGCTCTGCAGCTTGTTTTTTGTTTTCCTCATATTCACACACACGCTACACACGCACACACACTTACTCTGAAGGCGGTTGCCCTCCTCAATGATGGTAGGGAGCTGAGAAGGCATATGTCCACGGCAAGGTCCCACGCTTGCCTGTAGAGAGGACACACACACACACACACACACACACACACACACACACCACACACACACACAACACACCACACACACACACACACACACACACACACACACACACACACACACACACACACACACACACACACACACTGTGAGCAGACACAAACTGAGATGTGTTAGTGAAATCTGCAGAACATTCTACGGAATTCTGTGTCTGCAGATTCTGTGTGGCCCGGATTATGAGGAATAACCCACAAACCACACACACATATTTATTACAATTCAAAAGTAAAGGAATCCAATTATGACCTGAAGCAAAAAGAAACAAATTAATTTTAGCTCCAGGATCCTTAGTGATTCTATAGCTTCTAAAACTTTTACACATCAAGGACCCTTAAACTAACACAACTTAGACCATGGACCCCCGTCTGATAAGAATCTTTTTCCCAGGGTCCCCTACCTAGTAGAATTTTTGCTGTTAGATGTTTTATTATAAAAAGTGAATGTAACCCATGAGCAAAATAGTCATACAATCTGTCATTGTGTTACTTTTGGATGAAATTATAATGAAAATAAAGCATTCCCCTTGTTGTTGGTGACCCCGTGGAACCCCTTCAAGGACCCCACTTTGAGAACCACTGCCTAACTCATTACTTTTGCTTTCCTCACTAACACTCACACTTATTGTCATTCTACTCAGCTACTTTTTCTCCCTCGCATCTTTCCTGTGCACACACACACACCTCTTTAAAATCCCAGCCCGAGGTCCTGGAGAGGGCAGCAAGGAGCCTTTAATCCCTTTCTAAACACCAACGCTCTCTCATGGTCATCATATCTAATTCATGGGGTAGTGCAACTCCCATCAAAACTTATCGCAGCTTCTCTATTCTTTTGGTTTGTCTCGCTTTCCATTCCACTTTTTCCGGCTCCTTTTCCTCGCAGAAAATAGAGCTCAGGGCTTCAATGGGGCTTTTCCCTCTCAATTAGCAGGAGTTAGAGGTAGCACCGGAGTCATGTTCCCGGTAGATGCACTGCCATGTACCAGGATGCTAAACAAGTGGCACAGAGTTCGCTCTGTCTGAAACTATTTCTGCTGCTTAAACAGCTTTTCCCATTAAGCTGGGTGGAATATAATAGACATAGATAATAGACATAGATAATTGACCCTTTCAACACCACAGTGTTCAAGGTACAATTAATCCACTGCCGTGATGTGACATAAATAGTACCGCACGTGGTTGAAAAAGCAATGCCGTCTAATTAAAAAATACTACAATCAACCACTTTTAAATTGTTCAAAAAGTCCACCAACGGGGAATTTATTACAGCATTCCTGTCAGCTGGTACAACTTTGGGCTAATTGGGAGAAATTAAGAATTCGGCTGTCGCTGCAGCAGGCGAAAACATGCAACAACAAAACAATTCTGCAATATTAAGAACAGGTGTTACTCATTCTGCAAAGTCTCTGCTGCCATGAAAAGGCCTGACTTCAGAGGGATTAGACCACATTAAACTCAGATCGCTGTACGCGCTGGTTGAACTGAAACTTACCCTATAGATTTGAAGCAAAGACCTGTGCTTGTACCGTATTCCTGTGCCTGTAAGGGGGCTTTCACACCTGAAAGTCCCAACCAGGTCCTCTCTCTCTGTCGGAGTTTTTCCAAGTGACCGCTGCTCTCCCCTACTGCCGCCGCTCTTTTTGTTTTGTTGCGATGTTGAGAAGCAAGACACAAGAACTTTCTTTCTGCTGCCTTTATTCAGAGACAAACGGAAACCTACACTGTATATTTAGTAACAATTAACCAATGTTCTATGTGGATAAGAGCATTAAAATGAGAAAAAAATAAAAAAATCAAGTGCCGTTTATTAAATCAGGAAACCAGGAAACCTACACTGTACATTTAGTACCACTTAACAAGTAAACTGCTGATTTACTGTATTCTCTGCTCTGATAGCCGGCAGCTATGAAAGGGTTTGATGATGGCTGTACTTTTCCAATACTTGCTCAAGGCTGATTAGCAAAAATGAAACCGTGTCAGATTCACTTACATGTCTTATCTGTTTGTTCTCTTTCAGCCTGTTTTTCTTTACGTGTTGTATGTGTGTAATATCCATTTATGTGAATAATGTTAAGAGGTTGAACAGTTGAGGGTAGAACCGGAAATTCTTTAGGTAAGCTCAAGGTTTCGACAGATAAAAGAAAGCAGTGGAATAATGAAATCGTGCAATAAGCCTTTACATTGTTCAGTAATTTATAGAAGAATTTGAGTCACAAACATTTTTGTCCGAATGTCCTGACAGGCAAAATCTAGATGACACAAATGAAGGCCACTCATACAATAACCATCTCCAAATGTGCTTTCCTTAAACAAGAAAGTATCACAAAAGTTGTTTTTTTAAGGTTTTTTAACTTGAAGTACTGAAATTGGAATCAGTGTAGAAATTTTGCCAACAAGCATCCATCCCCGCTGGTGTTTATGTAATCCGACGGTGAGGAAACAAGCAGCTAGAGCCGTCTAATCAGCGAAGACACGCTCGCAGGGACGAGGCTGCCGCACCGCTTGAGATGGCAGCATTAACTCGGACGATGTCTGCCAATACGAATGAGTAACTCATCACCAAAACCTGTCCGTGCCTGTGTGTGTGAGATGAGGGGACAGCCGACAACAGAGGAGCGTGGGGGACCGGTTGGCTGCTGACTAAGCTCCC
>NC_045734.1:4146786-4154826 GCF_008692095.1 Etheostoma spectabile | reverse complement strand
TTGCCTGCAGAGAGCGGTGCAGCGACGCACACTCACAAACACACAAATGAAGAAGGCGCACAGCCACACTTTAACTGCCCACAGGGGAGTAATCAACCTCGGGTTTATCTGCGCTCCCCTACTGTGCTCCATCTGAATAACAATTGCTGTTTGTGTCCAGGCACCAACATCGATCAACGAGCCCCCAAATTGCTTAATACCCCCCTCTCCATCGTTCTGCCCCCGCCAATCTATGCTGATCCAAACTTTTATTTTCCTACTCGCCTTTTAGCTCTGGCACTTCCATTTTTTATCGTTCCCTCAGTCTTGTTTACCACACTCTTAAAACACCACTCTGTCGTTATCCTGTCCTCCTCAATAACGCATGTAATGCTGCGGAAAAAAACAAAGTGCACATCCCAATTTCTTTGGCGGTAAACAGTGCAATATACCCACAATCTAAAATAATGGCTACGAGTGGGGAAGAAAGACTATTGCCTTCTCAACGAGCAAGGAGCAGTGTTCTTTATAACAAGTGATGTAAGGGTGTTACACAACAAGTTGCTTCTCGAGGCAAAGAGAGTGAGAGAGCTTTCTTTTTTTTCTCTTTTTACACAGGCCAGATAATGAGTGGGAGGGGGCATTTATAGAAGACCAAGAAGAGAAACAACCGATAGCAGGAGCGGTATTTGTGTAAGTAAAGGGAGATAGATGATGAGGTAATGTTTCGTCCACAGTGTGGAGGAGCATGGAAAGTCAATGGCTGCTTTGCAGCACCTCTGTATACTGTTCTACAAATGGGAATATACGGAGGACTAATCAGGTAGATGGTAGAACATTGTAAATCACTGTAAGAACGTCTGTCTCAAGCTATGTGAGTAAAAGGGACAATACTCTTAAATTTGTACGGAAGAAAATAATTTTTTTTCTCTCTTTGTTGTCTTACACTCAAAACAGCCGAATTAAGAAGTAAAGGTTTACATTGCATGTCCCAGATAGTATCTATATAGTAACATAGGACATACTATTGGCCAAAACCGAAAATACTGTTTTTATTCCACCTTGCCTTTCAGGGCTTCCATAGATTTGTGTTGTTTTCTTGTTTTTTAAAAACAGGTTTTTTGCCACAACATTTTTCTGGGCTTTCCCGCCTATACTTTTTGACAGGACAATTAGATGAGAAAGAGGAGACAGAGGGGGAAGACACGCAGGAAATTGTCACAGGTCAGATTCAAACCCTGCCCTCTGCATCGAGGCATTAACCTCTCACTACATGTGCGCCCGCTTTACCAATGAACCAACCCGCCACGATTTGTGTTGTTTAACAATACAAAGAAAGATTTTTTTTTTTCTTTGGTAGAATTACTTTTACTTCTGTTGTGCCACTGCTTTTAAACTAAATCTGACATGTATACTACAACAAGAGAGAACAGCTTATCTTGTAGCTTGAAACAATGGACATATTTGGCTGCAGGTTGTGCGTGTGTGCATGCATGTGTGCATGCGTGCGTGTGTGTTCAAAGCAGCAGCAATGCCCCTACTCCATATGCAACTCGTCTTGTGTCTGTCTACACGGCATTCATGGTTGACGAGGCTGCTGTCAGTGAAGACACTGCAATATCTGCCTGAGGCTATGAGGCAGACAGCAACATATACAGCAACACTGGCTATACTCAAAATAGAGAAATAACAGATACATAAATTGTGTATATAAATAGGTGTATGCATATGTTGTGTAAGCAACTGAAACGCATATGTGTTTTGGCTCACACCTCCTTGGCGGCATTTCCTTTGAGTAAATGGAAGCGTTAAAGCATTTAATTTAGTTTGTTTTGTATGGGTACTGTAAAATGTCACTTAATACAATGGCTGATGGACCACTTTTGACATATTTTTACATTAATCTTGGAACAGGAACTTAGCCAGACAAAGTTGTTGACCTTTATCCTGCAATTTGTTAATTTTGTTTTCTGTAATTTCACATTCACATTTTCTATGAGGGAAAATTCAGCTCACGTGTGTGAATATTCTATAAAAAGGGCAAATTTAACATACAAGTTCTTATTTTTAACATCAAGTCCACTTAAAGGGGCAATAGGTAAGACTGCATATTTACTGCAATACAAATTCTAAATACTGGAGAGAGTCATCTCCCCCGCCCCCACCTCCCCAGACTCAAAGTTCACGTTGGTTGCCAGGCTGAGACCACAGCATCCAACAATGCTGCTAGACGCTTGTCTCACATAACCAGATATTACTCCACAGCGGGGAAGCTAACGTTAGACGCTGCCTATATTGACAGTCATAAAAGTCTGTGTACACGCGGAGCGCTGTTTCCAATTACAGCCTGGCTTTTTAAACCGGGCAGCTGATACCAACACAAACACAAACAGACATTTTAAAAGGAGAAAATACTGGAGAAAATAAAGTATTTCAACTTGGCATGTTTCCTTAATGTCTGATGATGCATTGGGGTCATTGAATTCATTACAGTAAATATATTACATATTGGACCTTTAAGTTCTTGCGTCAAGTCCACAAGAAGCTCTTGCATTTTGCCCCATATTTACCTTCCTAGTGTATTCCTATCAGTATTTCTTTAAGCTTTGTAAAGCAGAGCAGCAAGGGCTGCTAGAAATATTTCACTTTGGCAACACATTTTTTCCAATTACCTATGCTAATAAGAAAAATAACAAAAGTGAACTAAAGGGTCACAGAAATACAAAAGTGCATTGTTACTAGCTGTTTTTTAAGAGTGAAAAACTGGTTTAGAGCGGGCAAGACCATAAAATTTTTGCAAATAAGCCCAGAGGCACATTTGCCATTTGTGCATAAGTGACCAAGTAGAATGCATTTCTTTTGTCTCTCAATGGCTGTTTAAATGTAACAATTTGGAATCAATAGTTCAATAACTATACATACCACACCTTGAATAACACAACATTGTCTGTTGCTTGTCTCATAAAGACTGTATCTGTTTAAAGTCTGTTCTTTTTCTAACTTCAGTGAGTATGAACAAACAGCAGAGCCTTGTGTTCTGCTCTACAAAGCCAAGGGCATCTGTGTGCATTAAACCAAGCCCTGAGCTCTGTGGGTGTGGGTGTGGGTGGGTGTGGGTGTGTGTGTGTGTCTTACCACATGGCGTGCATGTATGTAGGGGGCAGACGGGGACTGCTGACCGGTGTACAGTTGTACGACCTCATTATCCTCTCTGCTAACAGGAAATTGCGGAACAAGCTGGCCACCAGCAGGTCCTGACGAAACAACTTCTGGAACAAATCTAAGGACAGAAAGCCAGAACAGAAGAGATCCGTCACGTCAAAAAGAGACATGAGACACTGAAAGACAAAAATGACTGGGATAATAAGTAAAGAAAATGTGCCGCTGAGCGAGGGAATGAAAATCAAACTGGGTAAAAGAAAGAAGTTGAAGTAAAGCAAAGTGGCCAGTGTGGAGAAAACAGGGTAGCTTGTGAGTATGCTTACAGAATATAGAGGATATAAAGAGATATAGAGGAGCCTGATGTGCAGATTAAAGTTATTGGTAATCAGCTCATTAATGTACTCACTAATTCACTTTATTGGAGCCAGTCCATTCTCATGCCAATCTGGGGCTTATGATTCCCTGTGATGCCTTTATTTGCAGTTTGTGTTTGTCTTCTAACTACATTCGTGGGGTCCAAAAACCGGGAATACAGTATACTTGTGGGGTCCGTACAGCTTTGTGGAGCCAAAATGCTGGACCTCACAACTTTAAAGGGCTGTTTGAGGGTTAAGACTTGGTTTTAGGATTAGGGTTAGAATAAGGGTATGGTTAGGGTGAGGGTAAGGGTTAAGGTTAGACATTTAGTTGTGATGGTTAAGGTTAGGGTAAAGGGCAAGGAAATGCATTATGTCGATGACGGGTCCCCAGAAAGATAGTGAGACACTATGTGTGTGTGAGTGTGTGTGTGTGTGGATTAAGTGTGCAGCGCTTTAATTACAGGGATTCTCTCTGATGTGGGCTGCTTCATTAACAGTAGAGCCCCGAGGGTTTAAATGGCTTTGGCAGCCATCAGCGTTGTCACATTTCTTTTCTAGCTGGGATACAGTTTGTCTCACGGGAGTCTGAGTGAATGTGTATTGCATACAAGAGATGTAAACAATGAGAGAAAGTATATGTGCCGCACCCAAAAGAAAACTGTTACAAAATGAGAGTATGAGAGTGAGTCTTTTCACATGGGCAAGCTGAGCCTGTGGGTGATGGTACGTGGCGGTGTGTGTGAGTATGTATGTGTGGTCACAATGCAGAGTTTAGCTTGAGTGTGTACGTGTGGGCATACTTGCTCTTGCTGCTACAAAATTACGGTTGAAATAATATCCCCCCCCCCAATTGCTGTGCAAGACACTCCAAACACAATTAATCTCCATTTGAGGAGCCAACCTGCACGCACTGCAGTTCTGGTGTTTTATATCAACATCTTTACTATTTTCAACCACTGGGGATGTTTCTTAAAGTTTTAGTATTGCTGATGCTTCACTACTGGTTTTATTAGGTGCTCTAATTTGGGCTCCATGTGAGAGGAAACATGCGATTCATTTCATTTATCATCATTGGCTAGACATGTTGAAATAAAGGGTTTCAAAACTTTAATGTGTCATTCCTTGCACTTTTTCTCCAGTGTTTTGGTTATAGAAAGGCAGAAAAGAGAGACACAACCCTTCAAACCCTAACCCTAGACCTGCGGCACCTTCAATCCCAAAACGCTGAGCACTGTTTTGCTAAAGCAACCTGTTTCATCAGAACGGTGAGCCACGGGCTTTTGGTTATGTTGTCTCTCGTTCAGTGACGGTGTCACAGGTGATACCCAATCAGTAGCGCTGGGTATGTAAGTTGTGGTAATAAAAAGGAAGTGTGCTTGCCCACACAGCAGGGTGTTCAAAGCACCCGTTTCAGTTGAAACAAACAGTTTGCTACGTTTTGTCCAGGTTGAACGTGGCCCTGCTGTGCCTAGTTACTGTTGCTAAGCTATGAGTGGAATCATTGTTAGGGGATGGGGTTTAGCAAATGGTTAATTGGCTTCACCATATTGTTAATTTCATCGCTTAGCGAGTACAATGTTATCATAACTGATGGAACTGGTGGTCAAAATGACAAAAGCAGGATCCCTTATGTTTAAGTTAACTCCAATGATTCTGCCAGATTGGTAACTGTGGAAAAACAATGGTGACATTTGATTCAACAAGTTTGGTCTGCGTATGCAACGACTCACCTCTAGGCAGCACATTCCAGGCGATGGTGTCGGTGATGGCTGTGAAGATCCAGTTGAGCTCTCCGAGGGGAGTGCGTCTGTCATTGAGCCTGCCAGGGATCCTGCACCACACACACAACATAACACAGATGGCAGTGTGTCAGCCACGCTCAAAGCATGTTCCACAGTTGACTCAGAGCACAGAGTGGCAACTACTCGGTACTATTACAACACATCTGAAGACATTTACAGGCACTTACTCAGAGAGACCAACAACGAGTGCAAGTTGGACTATTCGTGTCAAAGATAGTGTAGGCCCAAGAGACACAGAGCAACATCAGGGAGAGAATATATTGCATTTGTTTCCCTACAAGTTACATTATACTCAATTAAGGATTTTTTTTTTTTTAATGTATTGATAAAAGCTGGAGTTTGTGGCCTAGCTGCATACAGAGAGCTCATCGGGCAATACTCGGAAAGCCACGCCCACCGGAGGGTTGAACAACTCTCGGCTCTCCTTTGACTTGCATTGCGTGAAGGTTTCTCATCGTCAATTCCGTCTGCTAGCAAACCAACAAAGAACCTATCACTTAAGTTTTTATAACCTAAAAGCTGGGCTTTTATAAAGACAAAAGTGGATACAGACGTTTGGAATCAGCAGGAAGAATGGGGAGACCGTCGGATCCTGACACTAAGCTGACAACATGTCCAACGCAACGTGTGTTAGCTTAGCATACAGACATATAGTAAGCCTAAAACTGACATTTGACTTGGTAAGTAAATGCTTGCTGCACATGTAATGTTGGGCATATCAGGATGTCAGGATCCCACAGTTTCCCCCATTCTTCCAATAAAATAACATTAATATCCAGAGGCAGAAGAAATGTTGCTTTTTTTCTGATTTTTTTTTCCCCCAGAGATCTCATTCCAGAAATCTAACATTCAGCAGTTGTCTGAGGATTTCAGAAGTATGTTAAGTGGGCATGACTGCAGTACAGTATCCGCACAGCTGTGCATCTATAATCTGTTAGAGGAACACAAGATGTGTAAACCCAGACAAAATACATCAATTTTTAGGAACTGGTTGATTACGGACAGACAGCACTTACACCAACGATAATTTAACTGTAATTTCCATTTCTATGGATGAAATAAACTTGACTTGACAGTAATTTAATTTAATGTGCATGTCCAGATAAGCAATATCTGGCCACTGTGTTGGGTCATTGATCCAAGTGGATGGGACAGATTTGGGGGGGACATGACAGGGTTCAAGCTCCTGTTACAACTCTAAGCATGCAAGAAGGCTACAGAAGACTAGGGGATAGGCATGGTCTGGTAGGAGAGATTCCCTAATCGGTGGAAATCTCTGTGTGCTTGCTCACGCTCTTTACTTCTAAAACTAACTCAAAATGCTAAAGACCTGCAGTGGTCCAACAAGTCATAGTTTAAAGGTCCCATATTGTAAAATGTGTATGAGAAAGGATGTTTTTTTTAAACATTAAAGGTCCCGTGGCATGAAAATGTCACTTTATGAGTTTTTTTTAACATAATATGAGTTCCCCTAGCCTGCCTATGGTCCCCCAGTGGCTAGAAATGGCACATCCAAAGGAAAGCTCATTGTGGGACCGGCTCTTGTGGCTGTAATTCTGCACCAAGGCTTAATTTCTGGAAAGAGACTTCAGATATGCCATTAGGGACCACTAAGGCCAATATAAAACCATCCAAAGGGCGCCATGTCATGGGACCTTTAAAGCATGTAAACGTGTGCTGGTAGAAACCCAAAATACAAGTATGAATCTGAAAATGAGCATAGTATGGTCATATATTAATATATATATAGTACATAGGTACCTATGGCACTGTGTGTTTTTTGGCTTTCCCAGTTAAAGAAACATGGTGAAATCTTTGGCTGTCAATCCAAGAAGGTGATCCTAGATCGCATTGTGTAACACGCCTACCAATAGCCAATATATTGTAGAGCTTTGGCTACACACCATATTCCAGTGAAGTAAAAACAAAAAATAAAGTGCTAACACTAACTTTCAAATGAGTTATTTTCAAACATGAAAGTGGCATAAATGAATGAGGCAAGTGGGATTGGCATGATTGGGTTAAAAATAAATGGTCCCATTGATTCAATGGTTTTCTTCCAATTCTGACAAACATTTAATTTCTACTGTCATTTTATTATCATTAGTTTGTACTATTAATAGCACTGCCAATATCATGTCTTTGTCTCAAATAGTTGTATACAAATTTGTAACAATAGCTGACACTATCCTGCTGTATAAAAATATACAACTTGCTTAACGTTTATGAAAGACCTTTACAACGTACAGTGGGGCTCAAAAGTTTGGGCATCATTTACGCTTTTCAAAATAAAAATGGCGTCTACAAAAGTTTGGGTCCCCTGCAGATTTGATACCTTGTACTGCCCCCTTTGGCAGGTATCACAGCTTGGAAACGCCTCTTGTAGCCAGCCAAGAGTCTTTTGATTCTTGTTTGAGGTATCTTAGCACATTTGTCCTTCCAAAAGTCTTCCAGTTCTTTGAGATTTCTGGGCTGTCTGTCACACACTGCTCTTTTAAGGTCTATCCATAGATTTTCAATTATGTTGAGGTCAGGAGATTGTCAAGGCCATGGCAAAACCTTCAGTTTACGCCTCTTGATGTAATCCACCGTGGATTTTGAGGTGTGTTTAGGATCATTATCCTTCTGTAGAAGCCATCCTCTCTTTAACTTCAGCTTTTTCACAGATGGCATCAAGTTAGCGTCCTAAACTTGCTAAAATTTTTATTGAATCAATTTTTCCTTCTACTCGTGAAATG
>NC_045734.1:4146510-4146776 GCF_008692095.1 Etheostoma spectabile | reverse complement strand
CACTGGCTGCAATACAACCCCAAACCATGATTGATCCACTCCCATGCTTAACAGCTGGACAGAGGTTCTTTTCAATAAATTCTGTGCCCCTTTCTTCTCCAAACGTACCTTTTCTCATTCCGGCCAAAAAGTTATATTTTGATCTCGTTGGTCCACAGAACTTGTTACCACAATCCATCAGGCTGGTCTATATGGTCTATATTTGCAAACACCATTTTTTTGTTTTCGGTTATTTTGATAGTGTAAATGATGGAAATAAAATCTAA
>NC_045734.1:4146419-4146500 GCF_008692095.1 Etheostoma spectabile | reverse complement strand
TGACATATTATACAAATGTCTAATCTGTCATTTGGTGCTTTTTGGAGATTTTCCATCTTTTCTTGGCTTCTTTATGCACAT
>NC_045734.1:4145048-4146409 GCF_008692095.1 Etheostoma spectabile | reverse complement strand
ACAAATTTTTACCTGGGGTGCCCAAACATTCAAGCCCCACTGTATAATGAGTACCAAAATCTGGAAGCGCCCGCGTAAAGTCAGTCAGCAGCCCGATAAATGACTTCTAACTACACTTAAGAGTCTGACCTCTTAATGCCCTGAACATCCCATTTCCACCTCTAAGTGACGAATAATAGCAGCTGTGAAGCTCCTGGCAGTATAAAAGCCTACTGTATAACCATGAGGGCCGGCTAGCTACAGAGCACTTTGAGTGCTTGCCAAAGGTGTTTTGCAAGTCAGCACTAAGGATGAACACTCAGCAGCTCAAATCCTTGCTCAGTATCCAATGTAATATATTTGAGGAGGGTTAAGGACGGTGTATTGGTGTGAACGGATGGACAGATACTGTTGATGGAGGAATTGTTGAATCGACAGAAAAAAGGCATGTGTCATCCATTGAAGAAATTGCACCGTGTAATAATGTCTTGTTTTACACATTTTATTCAGTTTTCTGCAAGTAGAAATGGCAAACCTCACATATCATGAGTGAGCGAGATTAGAGATGTGTCAAAAAAGAAGATTCAGTTCACCAAAAAGTCGTCGGACAAAGGTTGAAACCTGTCCGGCAAAAGTCTTTTTTCTACTCCAACTCGAAACAAACAAAATGAAGGAAAATCTTGGCAGTTCATGGCTTCTCCATGTAACAATATATAACAAGCTACCAACAACCTACAACTACAAGGGCCCTCAGAGAGTGCAGACCTCCGCCAAGGCCTTGCCCCATCTCACAATGTTTAGGACTGCCTACACAACTAACTCAACAAACGGAAATCATGAAGACGTTTGCATAAAAAGCGTGGGAGTGAGATCCGATCACGCTTTTGAAAAATGTTACTGCCAGCTGTGAACCAACCCTTTAGTAACTCTTCAATACAACATTATAATGTAGCGCTGCTTGTTGATTCTGCAACATAGGCCATCACTTGACAACATTCTGCACTTTAATTTATCTATTACTCTGTGTCACCTCCTACTGTGCAATATGCCATCTATTCTATTAATACGCACCTTATCTCATCTGTATATATATTTATTTTTATTTTTCACCTGTCTGTTTATAATAAGGATTTTATGTAGTAGCGTTACTATGATTATTACTTTTATTTTTTCTATTTTTCTACAACTTTTTGTATATTTTTCCTATGTCTATTTAATGTGTATTTGTCTGATTCTGATGTGTGAATTTTGTTGTTGTTGCTGTAACAAAGGAATTTCTCCAGTGTGGAATTAACCCTTGTGTTGTCCTCGGGTCAAACTGAAATCTTATAGCATTTGAATTTTTTTTTTTTTTTAATGGTTTCAAAACAGTATCCGGACTA
>NC_045734.1:4144908-4145038 GCF_008692095.1 Etheostoma spectabile | reverse complement strand
CATCTACCCATCTGAGATCCACTCAACATCCTCTGATCTTTATAAGAATTCATAATTTCTATCTTTTTAAATAAAAACGTATGTATAATTTGATAGAAATGAGGTTTGTTGACCATGAATTCCAAGAATA
>NC_045734.1:4143433-4144898 GCF_008692095.1 Etheostoma spectabile | reverse complement strand
CTATTATTAAACCAGCTCAGGTTTTTAAAAAAGCGCCAAGAGCATATTCAAATTTGACAAATAAATCAGAAAAAGTGTCCGATCACTCAGTGCGGATTTTAAATTCAGGTGGAAATGCCCCCATTCAGTTAGCTGTAGCTACTGTAGCACAACTACAACAAAAATGACATTTACTTGTCAGAGGACATTGACGTTATTGCTCGGCCTTTACAGCGCGCCTCAAATAGTATTCAAAACAGCGTTTTTCCTTTGTCATCATTTTTGTTGTGTCCAAATTGCACATGTGAGCATGAGCAAACAGCTGATGGGCCTTACACTCACCAACCACTCAGAGGGCACTTAGTCACACCTTTAAAAGGTCATATAGAGTTGGGAAGCGTGTATCGGACACTCATCGCCCTAGAAATGTTACACACATTTGTTGCAAAATGTATTTGGCATAATGGCAGCATTGAGTAGTTGTGCACTTGTCCATTTCTTTATTAATTTTTCCTCTGTCTCTCCTCCATCTGTGCACCCTTCTGTCTCTGCTTCCCACATACATCCAACACACATTCTGGCCGTATCCAATCACAATGGCTTTCTAGATAAAAGAGTCACGACGCCGAGCGCATGTGGGTTTTACCTGCTCCCAATACACTTGCATCCCTCTCAAGCTACGTACAGTAGCTGTCAAAAGTTTCCCTCACATTGCACAGTCGCTCTTTCTCACTCACACACACTTTCTCTCATGGGGCTGACACACGTGTGATGGGTTGATCCCTATTCACAGCCTCCTATGGCTCTGTCACATTGAGTTCCCACCCTGCCGCCCGCATGGTTCCTGACACGGTCTGAATCCCAGCTGCGTTTGACTCACCGGTGACAGAGTTTGACTCCATTGTCGAAGGAATCACATCACTGTAATGGCACCCCGGCATTTATAATGCGGAGAGCCTTTAAAAAAGTGTATAACAAAGTCTCTCTACACTGTTAAATATCATGAATTTGTAATGTGTATTCCAGGAGTTTTTACTACTTCTGTGGTGCATCCGGTGTTGTACAGTGTGCTTTTGTCGAACTTGTCTACATGTACTGCTGTTAGGTAATACATGTTCACTTTTTTAGCTAGCTGGTTTTGGGTCGATCAGCCTGCTGCATGTGGAAACAAGGTGAATGCGAGTTGTGTTTGTATGAGCTAAAAGAGGCTCGAAGGCTACATTGAGCTAACAGGAATTGCAACGTTGGGTTCTTACATTTTTTTGTGTTGTCGTTCAATTGATTGCTGTTGTAAGAAATATTGATTAGTGCAGCTTTAATACCATCAGAATGTAATCATTGCAATCCCTGCTGAAACTGCTGTTTTAGCGATACTTTATGCTTTGATGATGCGTCCCTTGAAAAATGTTTGACTTAACCCGTTTGCGCCGGATGCTTCGCAACGACACATCTACCGCCGGTAACTGCGTTGCGCAACTCTGAACCT
>NC_045734.1:4143293-4143419 GCF_008692095.1 Etheostoma spectabile | reverse complement strand
CGTGGCGCAGCATTTTGTATTTGTCGGTCTTTTCATGACGCGTGCAGCAGAGAACGCATTGTCAATGGTTCAAATACACATGAGGCGGGTCTTGTTAGCCATGTGACCACCAAAATGTACCGTAGT
>NC_045734.1:4141838-4143283 GCF_008692095.1 Etheostoma spectabile | reverse complement strand
TCACGTCAATCAATCAGACATACATGTGTGTTGTTTATGAATGTTTGAGAGACGAGCGAGAAAACGGCTACGAGGCAATCAGAGGAGGAGTTAGACAGCGAGGGCAGTGACGTTGAGGTGGAAGATAGGAGGAGTTTGGGAGGGAGAATGTCTCATCATAATCTACCACTCCTCTCGGAGCCGTTTTCTCGCTCGTCTCTCAAAACTTTATAAACAAACGCATCAGTATGTCTGGTTGTGACATGATTTTCAGCAAACTACGGTACATTTTGGTGGTCACATGGCTTTAATAGCCGACAAGAAGCCTCATGTGTATTTTGAACCAATGACAGTGCGTTCTCTGCTGCACGCGTCATGAAAAGACCGACGAATACAAAATGCTGCGCCACGCAGCAGCCGGCAGGAGGTTCAGAGTTGCGCAACGCAGTAACCGGCGGTAGATATGTCGTCGCGAAGCATCCAGCACAAACGGGTTAAGTTAGACTTATGGCCCAGCTTCATAGAGCAGAGAGGTGAGACGGCAAATGGGTTTGGTTTCATTTTTCTTTTATGAGCTCTGAGACCATCCATTATTTAACTCTGAGGGACATCAGCTGAGTCAACATTTAGCCCTCTGGACATCATGCAATCAAGCAAAAACCGCAACTGAAGCATCATGGACCCCCCCCGGATTAAAAACGATAAAAGCCCTTTTCCAGTCACGTTCAGGGCTGCTGAAACACCAAGGGCCAGGAGTCTCTTACTATTTAATCAGGGCATCTTAGTGAACTAGATTTTCTATATCACTATTTTACCACATATTTTGGAAACTTCTAATCTTGTATTTTCTTAGCTCATATGAAATCCCACCTTTCATATTCCCAATGCTTGTACTTCAATGCAAGGTCATCGGTCTCATGAATTTGACATTTTATTACATTTACAATATCGTTTGGAATCAACACCTTAAATCCAATGTCAGTAGAGCATACAGACTGATACAGAACAGGTCAGCACTTTCCCGCTGCGGAGTGCTTTCTCTTAACCTTACTGGCTTCGTATTAGTATACAACCCTGCTGTGTGTATGTCGGAAGCAGAAAGTTAACACGGAGAGCACAGCCCAGGATCTTATAGAACACCCGTGTATGACTGGTTCACCTTTCGGCCTGAAGGCTTTTATTTATTTTTTTATTGTCTTGGCCGCACATACTGACAGGCCATTACAGGAATCAACCCTAAAATGCAGTGTAATTGCATTGAGTGTTTCTTTAGCGCGCGTTGCTTTGCCTGACTGTAGCTTAGAATTCAGATCAGTTTGTTGGTCCTTGATAGAAACCGTGTCTGAATTTGACTGTGAGGTGGCAGACGCACTCCAAAACCCGTTGTTTTAAACTGTCACACTTCTGATGTTTCAGTTCAGTGTTAATAATGCCTGCTGGAACAATGAGAGCAGGTGAGCAGACCC
>NC_045734.1:4141367-4141828 GCF_008692095.1 Etheostoma spectabile | reverse complement strand
CCCAGCCCAGTGCTGTCTCTGACGTAAACTAGTGTGACGATTGTGGCTGCTAAAACTCTCCTCACAGCAAGCGGATCATGAATGACTTTCCCCCCTCTCCACAAAAGCCGTGAGACATGTGATAGAAGAAGAAGGAGGAGGACAAGAGAAGTTGAGCATGGGTGGAGAGTTGTCAAACCCACCCACTGATGTTGAGAAGGCAGAATGTAGAAACAGAACTGTGAAAGAAAGGAAAAAAGGCCCTAATTCTTCAAAGACGATCGTCATCGTACTAGTGGTTTCCCATCCGGCAGTAGCTATGCGTACAAGACTAGGGCATTTCGTGTGTGTAGGGCCGTCCAAACCACGAATGATATCTATAAACATAACTATAACGATGTGAGCATCCACAACGCTGAGCGATAACGTGGGACGCTCCAACTATAAGGGAGCGTCCCACTTTGGCCTCTTTTAAGAGCCAC
>NC_045734.1:4140093-4141357 GCF_008692095.1 Etheostoma spectabile | reverse complement strand
CTGTGGCTTAGAGCTAACCAAACATGTTATCACCGTTAACTTAGGTTTTAATTTTTTCACTAATGAATTGTCCTGTTTTTTCTTTCTCTTTTTTCTTCTTTTCTTTTGTTTGTTCTTGTTTTTATATACTAAATGCTACTATCCTATGTCTTTTTTACTGTAACTCCAACCTGCCTATTGGACTGCAGATGGAAATTAGCCCTCGGGCTACAATCTGGCACATTTACGTGTACTGTTGTGCATGTTCATCAATGTGCAAAGTCCTGAATTAAATAAATAAATAAATAGGTTGTTAATTTGGGTACATTTTATCAGCCCAAAAAGTCTGACAGGTGGTCCCCGGGGAGCCGACACCGCTGCCTTCTCCAGGAGCTCTGCAGAGAGCCGGGGACAAGAGCGGGCGGGCGGTTTCAGATCGGTGCAGAGCATCGAAACAAAACCACGACAGTATGTTAATCACATCTAAAACACAAGACTCACTCTCTGGGGTTTCTGTGACACGAGAAACACTTTTAAAGCTAAAAGATCGATTCGGGATTGGCTAAAGGATTGCCCCGAGGGGAAAAGTCACACCACTAACAACCTGTGTGAAACACATCTCCGCGGTGTCTCTCTCCCCCGTGCCACGTTGTAAACTCTGATGGATTTTGATTGGCTGTCAGCATTTCTATAGTTCATCAAAATGCTTTGAAAGTGATTCCAACGATATCGTTTTCCGCATGTGGTGTGGACTCCACCATCCACTTGAGTTAGAACGATTTTAAAACTATAGATTTATAGTCATTGTTTTTGGTGTGGACGACCCTTAATATTTATCCGATAAGACAGGTATAAGCCGCATGCGAGCAAGTAAAAAAAAGATTAATTGTTAAAGATAATTAAATGGTCAAAGCAGGACCAAATAACACAGGGTGTTGAGTTTTGCATCAACTGCAAACAACAGCCAATTCAAATGGGCAGATACAAAAACAGGCAGGCTTCTTACTAAAATATGATACATAATACAAAATACGATACAGATATAAAATCGGGAACATTTGATAGAAAGGGCCGTCCGGTATTAAAAGCCTGTTTTTAAAAATGGCTGTGCTAGAGGTAAACACACAGTAGGCCTTTATTTGAGGAGTTACAGCACCAGAGTAGACGTATTCTCTCCAAAGTAGAGCACATGAAACATAAGTTTGGACAGGAAATTAAAAAGTGTATCATTGCAAGTCCAAAGAACACAGAAAAAGGCTCTTGATGGCAAAAAAGGACGGGGGGG
>NC_045734.1:4138711-4140083 GCF_008692095.1 Etheostoma spectabile | reverse complement strand
GGGGGGAGCGGAGAGGCACACACTGTCTCGACACAAAGCCTCAGCCAAAATCTAATTAAAGTCTAGTGGAAGGTACAGATGTGCAGGTGTTGTGTGTGCATTGTGTGTGCAATGTGTGTTCTTGTGTGTTTGTGTGTGTGTGTGAGTGTGTGTGTAGATGCACTCTGTGGCAAACTGAAATCACAGTTTGATGATGTGAAGAGAACCGGTTATTCACCTTTCAGCAGACGTCATTAGAGAACTGCGGAGACACTCTTCAAGTTCAGCCCCTCAAGGTACTTTCAGAAAAGATGGTTTATTGTTCTGTTGGGATATGACAGTCTGCTATTTAAGTTGCTTGCCACTTCTAAAACCTCCTCTACCGACTTATTTTATGGGTGTCACTGTATTCTCCCCCCGCACTAAAGGGTGGGGGGGGAAAAGGAAAAGCCACCTCAGATGGTTCGGTGAAACGACTGAAACTTAGGATCCGACATCCATATTGAGCGCTAATATCACTCAGAGTGTGTGCCTAAGAGCGAGAGTTGTTCTGCGCCCAGCCGCTTGGCACCCGGAGGTTAACTGAAGAAATGTGGAGCTTTAAATCTGCCAAATTACTGCCGCATTGGCGGTAAGCGGGGGAAACAAAGGCAGAAAATCATACCTTCAGGATGGAAAACAACAGAGAGAGGGCTGACAATAAGGAGAGGAGAGCAACAACAAAAAAAAGACAGACAGGAAGATAGATTGACAGACATAAGGAAACAGCATAATGATCTCTCTAGACTGCACCCTCCTGAGACAGAAGAGGGAAAGAATTGCAACAGAGAATTTTTTTTTGTCCCTCCATTTATTTAGGATGGAGGCGGAGTGCCACTTACTTCTCGATGAGGTCTAACGTCACCCCTGGCACCAACTTGGCACTCTTCTGCATACAAAACCTGTGCGAAAAAAAAACAAAAGACAAGGCAAAGCTGCTGATGAGAGTTGGAAAGAAAACAAGAGGTGCTTACAGACTAGACAAAGCAATAAAAACGTTTGGCCTCTACAGTACCGATTTTATGACCTACGAGAGAGACAACTGACGGATAAAACATTCTAATGAAAAACGAGAGCTTCAGAAGATTACAACCACTGAGCACTCTGATAAGTGGCATTTTAGCTGAGTTACAGTAAAAGGGAGTGGGGGGCGGGCCCAGCATGGAACACAGAGTCATATTTCTGAGATATTGGGCACAAGGAGGGGGTTATTGTTTACTGTGCATGGTTAGCTCCGACAGGTCGGGGCAGCTGGAAGTCACAGCAGGTTGCCATTCAGCCTCGACAGACGCACAGCTCAACGCTGGAGAGCGGCCTATATATATATATATATATATATATATATATATATATA
>NC_045734.1:4135468-4138701 GCF_008692095.1 Etheostoma spectabile | reverse complement strand
TATATATATATATATATATATATATATATATATATAGACTTTGAGGAAAATTAATAAAAGTATTATGTCAATTTTAAGACTTTTTTGTGCTTCACACATATCTTCAACCCAGCAAAACTGTGGATTAGTTAGATTCGTGGCACTAACTCAGTTTCCAACCAAATGTCTCCTCTTCGGTTCCTGACTTATGGCGCTTGTTAAGAAAAGTATTTTTGCAGGGCATTATGACGTCACACTGACATTGACCTTTGCCCTTTTGGATAAGAGTGCATGTCATAATTTGCGTAGAAATTCTTGAGTTATGGCTAAAACAATGGCTGTTTTGTGAGGTCACAGTGAACTTTGACAACCAAAATCTGATCGGTTCATCCTTGAGTCCAAGTGGAGGTTTTGTGCCAAAATTTCAAGAAAGTCCCTCAAGGCGTTGCTGAGATATCGCTCGTTCCCAAGAATGGGATGGACGGCCGACCTGAAACCACACTGAACTAGAAGGGCACTCAGAGAGCACAGACCTCTGTCAAGGAATGCCTATCTCACAATATTATATCAGTGTGGATTTTCCAATTATTCCAACACCACATGAATGCAACACAAACGCTTCACCTGTCGATGTGAACCAAAGTGAACAGTAATTTGTCTATCCGCCCCGTGATTCGGATCCGCTCAAAAAATGTAATGGGTTCTTCCTTGGCCCATGCTTCACCTTCCCACCAAGTTTCAGGAAAGTGTTTCTGCAATCTAGCCGACAGACAAAACAAATCAACAAATAAGTTACAATCAACCAGAGCAACAAACGTAAAACCTCCTTGGTGGATGTAATGATAAATAAATGTGTGTAATTCTGGGCGTTAGGCAAACACATCCTTTCGAAAAAACTAGTTAATTGTAGCCTAGAAATCTAGACGTACTGTAATTTGCAGCCAGGGTCAGTCTAGCAACTCTCCATTTGCTTGCGAGCTGGAAAAACCCAAATTCTGGTCAGGCCAATCACATTGTGTATAGAGTTGATGGGCGGGCTTAACATAAGGACGGCAGAGTTTTAACGGTTCTGCGTGAATTCTCTGCTACTCGAAAACAAAGAAGATGGCGGCTGCTGCTAGCGAACAGCGGGATACGGCAAAAGTTGAATCTATCAACTAGCTTTGCTCCGATTGGTTGTAGCACGATCCTATTGCGTGCAGAGGGAATTTGAAAGATAACCGTTTATCCCGCCCCTCGGACTGAGGCCTGCCAATGGTGAGGTCAGTTAAACGAGGAGTTGACAGAAATGTTCCAGTGCAAGAATAAAATCACGAGTCACAGCTACTCTGTCCTGTTGACACTTGACCTAAAGCTTCCTCGTTCCACCAGTCATGTTTGGTTGTAAAGTTCTTGGTGATTCACTTTTCTCCAAAAACAAACAAAGCCTCAAACATGCCCGGAAAAGAATTGGAATAAAGTTTCAAAAGGATAGAAGGAAGATGCACGGAATTGAACAACTGATCTACTCCGACTGTGACGTAATCTGTGGCACCCACGTCCAAAAGTTCTCCCTGATGCTGGAGAATAATGAGATCCCACATGACACCAGGGTGACTTACTGACTTTTTAAAGAACAGCACGGGCCCTGAGTGTGCTCCAGGAACAAAGAGAAGGAAAGATGTAACCAGGGCAGCTCAAAGTTTGAGTCTTGACGATCAGAAACTTTTCCAATGATGATTTCCATGATGCGCAATCTCTCTATTGGTATGGGCCAGCCTTCAGCTGTGTGCCAGTTATATATCATTGTTTCCCCAATACATCACAATCCAAGATTGTTTATCTTTGAATTCTGGACCATAAATTAAATATTTGTATGATGTTTTTCGCCTGTGAACTACTTCAAAAGGGATATGGTGAATTCCCCAACATAAGCAGAGATGGTTAACTAAAAATGAAGTCTAGGAGAAGACAGACAGACGTGCCAAAGTAAACAGAGCCCAGACCAAGCAGGAGGTTGCATCAGTAAGAGCGTGTTTCCACCCAACATCTGGACAAGTCACTCAGGCGGGGAGGAGAGGAGAAGGGGAGCGATGACAAAGAGAAGAGAAGGAGTCGAGAAGAGAGGAGCATTTGGTCACACTCTGCAGTCCTTCTGTCTGAGAAAAAGCCATAACTCTCTCAAACGACATCAAAAATCAAGACAGTGTATCATCTCTAGCAACAACTCTTTGAACTTTCGTTCTAACTTCCGACTTTTAGGCTTTTTTTGTTTCTGATGTATCATTTGTTACGTTTAAATATGAATGTGGATAAAGTTAGTGATATTAAGATGCTTGCTACAGCTTGCTACATTTCTAGTGATGAAACAGTGAAAAGACATTTTATATCTCTGATTCGAGCTCCCTCTCTTCAGTCACTCTCTATCTCGCTTGACCGTGCTTTCAGGTGTTTAACACTCTGCCCTGTTGACCAGCTGTTTGTATCACACAAATTAAATGGATTATGGATCATTATATTCCTATAGTTCCCAGCTGACTTTACCAGCTGACTTCTCTATTGGCTATTGAAACAGGTGACGTCCCTTACGTTCTAAAACCAGCCTCTCTGACTTGAACAGCTGAGTTGCAGCTGTTTTGAGTCGAGGTTCAGACCGCTGCAACTTCTCCCTGCGACGTTCTAAAATGGTTTTGTCTTGTCGCGAAACTTTGGTCTGAACTGGGCTTAAGAATGTGCTAATGCTGTAATAAAATGGGTTTCATTCTATGGCGTGAAGCCGGCAGTTAAATTTCATCCCACTGACAAACTCAAGACATGGTTTCAATTCATAGACCTCAGTGCATTCCTACAGGATACAATTACATATTCATTATACTCAGCGAAACAGGAGTAACAGCTGCATTCTGCAAGCTGCAAGCAGACCATACGTCACTCTGAGGCTGAATGGTTTGAATGGGCGGTAAGGTCAGTGAAGAGAGCTTTTATCAAGGCTTGTGCAGTATCTTTTATCAGATCGTCCTCACTCTAGTCTCAGCTAAAACCCACTAGTCTTTGTTAAATATCTGCCGAATGCACTTCAGCCGGGTGAATCATTCAGCCTAGTATTTGCTAATTAGCGTGCATTTACACCAGTCAAAGGAAAACCATATCACTTCAGGGGCTAGCGTAAATGCTAACAACTCAAAGTAGGACACTGTCAATATACTCGGAAAATTATTCTAAAAAGCATCAGCCAGCCGGGGGGAGGGGGGGGGTGGAGTTTAACCACGCTAAAC
>NC_045734.1:4131482-4135458 GCF_008692095.1 Etheostoma spectabile | reverse complement strand
GTTTTGATGCTCATTTAAATGCATCTACTGCTGGAAAGTGTTACATTTAAAATTATTTATTTACCTTTTAACCCTTGTCTTGCCTTCCCTCTATGATGCAACTTTTAGTTTTGTCTGGGTCAAAATTGAAAATTCAAACTTATTTTTAACATTTGGGTCAACTTTTTAACACTTTTCCCATTGTTTTTTGTCATCTTTTCCAATGTTTTTGGTCATCTTTCCCATTGTTTTTTGTCACATTTTTCGATGTTTTTGACCCTTTTTTTGATTTTGACATTTTGATTGATTGATTTGATTGACATTTTCAGATTTTCATGTTATTTTTTTCTGCTCATTTCTTATGTGTTATGTTTTTCCCCCCACGCTTTGGAAGCTTTTTCGTCTCAATTTATTTTCAAGTTATTTTCAATTGCTATAAAATTTTATAAAACACACAAATTTTATGAAAGTAGTAGACTGATCCTTTATTTTACTTGTGAAGAGCGTTGCCCGGAACCCTCCATGTTATGGATGTATTTTTTTGACAGTTTGGTTAAAAGAAACCCAAAATTTCTGATATAGAAACTTTTTGAAAATGGGTCAAATTTGACCCAAGGACAACAAGAGGGTTAAGCCTTATACAGTTATTGAGGCGCATTTGAGTTATTATTGAGTTATTATTGAGGCGCATAGCTACCTTTTCTGAATGAACCTTTCACCTGTTTGCGCCTTTACAATACCTCACTGAGCACCAACATACCACTAGAAAGGCACATTTCTAATGTCAGCGAAATACAAATACATCAAACAGCTGCCTGCACATGTGACTGGTCTACAAACCAATCAGATACAACTGTCGGGAGACACGGCTCGCGTAGGTGATGACAACAGGACTACTATACAAAACTGTAGGTCTTTAGTGCTCTTGCATAAATGCAGTGTAAAACCAAAACTGACCAGATCAAATGCTAAAACATGAACCTTGGTCCAGACCTTGGACTTTCACTTTTTACAAATACAAGAAACTTTCAAAACTTTTTTTGTTTTTAAACATGATTTGCCCCCCTGCACTATTTCTGAGGACGAAGATCTCTGTTATAGAGAACACGAAATAAGTTGACAGAAGTACAGGAGAGCTGGAGGGCAGAGATGAAGAGGAAATTGAGGGATTATTACCGACAGCAAGTTGGCCAACCTTTAATTGGATGGGTGAATAAGAAGAGCGAGAGTGTGTGGCTGCAGAGAGGAGAGGGCAAAAGAGGGCACGTACATATTACATTTTGAGGAGGGAAATGGAAGTGGTTCTTGAGTGAGGAAACTACTATGCTACTCCCAGGCTGGGAGGAACAGGGGGGAGCACAGTGTCTCCCACTGGTCCCCACAGAGGAAGCTGTCTTCTACAGCTCATTAACCCTTGAATCAGCCTTCCTGTCCCAAGTCTCCGTCTTCATCTGTCATGTGCTGGAGGGACTGCTGGGTGATCTCAACTTTAATCTGCTCTGGCACTGCCCTACAATCTACATAAGACATAGCCCACTGAGTTTTACACAGTGATCTAAATTATAAATATGACAAATACAGCTGATTTGCTGAAACTGGGCTGATTGGTTTTGATTCATACTCTATTCTTGTTTTTTTATCATTTTGATCCATCTGTGGCTCTGAAAAGTTTGTACCTCGCACCTTTGTAAATGACGGCAGCTGTAGTCGACTTTTTCAGTTTCTGCCGCTTTTCTTCCGCCGCAGGTTAAAAAGACATCTCTTCAGACTGCACCTTGGCTAAGGACAGTTGTTCCCAAGGCCCCCACCCCGTTGTCCGGTAATTACTGAGAACCAAAAATGTGAATTGTCTCCGGTCAGAATGACCAGTGGAAATAATTCACTTTGTACTGAAGACTGTAGTTTGAATGGTTTTATTTCCTCTGCTTAGCAATGCAAAATTGGCCTATTTTAATTTAGACTGGCACGTTATGTTCATTGATTTCATTCTTTCAACGTGGACAGATGATTTTGTCAAAAAATGGCAAAGGTGGACATCTTATGACGCCGACACTCACTTTTTGTTATCCCTTTGTATCATATTACACAGAAATGACATTTTTGTAAAATGACATTAAGGATCTACAGTACCATTTTACAATTCTGACTCAACACTCTAAAGTTCCAGACAAGCATTGTGCTTCCTTGTTTGTTTTATTTGGATCACCATTAGCTTCAGCATGAGCTAATAGCTATTCTTCCTGGAGTCCTACGATCTGTCATGCGGCGTGTGAAACTGAATGGTGATGACCTTAGTGAGCCATCTTCTTTTACTTCAAAGTCTCCATTCAAGGCATTTTCAAATATCCTAAAGGGACTGCGGTTGCTTTTTGGTGAGATTTAAAAACAGTGGCATTTTATGTTGGCTTATGCACTTTATCATTACGTACAAAAGCAGCTTTAAAAGATGGGATACAGAAGTGGTGATCCGGCCATGGGAAATATATTCTCAAAAAAAAATAGTTTGACGTCTGCAAACGGCCAGGCGTTTAGAACGGTTTCAGATTTTGCTATCAGTATTTATGTATGATGCTTTTCTAAAATCCACAGAGATAAGGCAAATGTGAATTATGCAAGAGTTCCCTTTATAGAGGGGGGAAGATGAATGTGTCAACATTTTAATAAGGCTTTAGATCAAGGACACAGTGGAGGATGGGGGTTGTGTGTGGGTGTGTGTGAGTGTGTGTGTGCGTGCGTGCGTGTGTCTCTCTCTCTCTGTCTGTCTGTCTCAGTGAGAAGCCCATTGAACGAAAGAAATACAAGATGGGGTTATTTATGCCCTTGCTTGCATTTCTATTACTCTCACCTGTGTTCCTGCTCTTAAAGGTTCACATTAAGTAGACACAAAGCTAATGAGGTGCTACTGTACTTGTACTACATCATTTTGTCCTATCAAAGCCGAGCAGCGAGCTTGAAAGACTTGCACAGCATCATCTGCATTAACAGCAGGGATGCACCACCTGTGTGCAGAGGTGGAAAAAGTACTAAAATTAAAAGTAGTGTTGATTTAACTTGGCTGAGAGTGACAGCAGCAGCCACTTGTTGTCAGAGAGAGGAAATGAGTCAAGTAGAGGTGCACCGATTATAACTTTCTAGGCCGATTATGATTTTTTACTGAGTTTGAACTGCCGACACCATATTTCATATTTTCTAACCACTTTACAGTGACGTTTTGCATAGAGCAGAGAAAATTTTTTTGAACAGACAACTGATCCCTTTAAAATAGAACTATATAAATTACTCTTGGTGTGGGAAATTCACACTCATCTAAAGTGCAATGTTAGGTTATGGTTATTACCGTCTTTTCACATGTGATATCAAACTAAAACAATTTGATATATTTTGCAAATTAAAACTTCTGTATGTATGAAAACAGGGAAAACATGGCAATAAAATAATATATAAACAACAAATAAAAATCAAATATAGCCTTGCAGTATAAACACACACAGGCCTGTTTGAACGTCAACAGTCAAAAGTTACCTTTTAGCCAGTTTGCTTTATTTGTCATTGTGTATTAGTGCTGTAAAATTATTAAAATATTTAGTCACAATTAATTGCATTAATGTCATAGTTAACTCCCAATCAATTTCAATTAATCGCACATTTTGATCTATTCTAAATGTCCCTTGATTTATTTGTGTCCCATTATTTTTCTCATTTTAAGGCTCTTATCAACATGGAAAAGTGGAGCGGCTTGCAGAAAATAATCTCTCACACAATGTAACATAGTCCAACAATAAAAGGGTGAAAATAATAATTTGACGGGGGGGAATTCGCATCAGCTGTGTGCTTAGACATCAGGTGGCATTTCAGACTGGATGTGGTGCGATGATAGCTCAGTTCACAACGACAAAACACACAGATCACTTTGGTCTTTTAAAAAGTAAACTTTCCATCCAGAATCTTACTGTCGTCCATTTTGGAGTCTCACGCTCGCCATCCACTCAAAACGTAA
>NC_045734.1:4130413-4131472 GCF_008692095.1 Etheostoma spectabile | reverse complement strand
CTCTTTGGCCGGCTCGCAAGCCCAAACAAGTGTGTGTTGCGTGCCTGTTGTTTTGTTTCCGGTCTAGCTAAATCTTGTTTGGTGTTGTAGTTTTTTTAGCATTACTAGTTGTTCCAACAGCATGTGGAAAAAACTACAAAGTTTGCTAGGCCAAAAAGAACGTTAATCTTGTAGCGATAAAAAAATTGCCGCCGTTAAAATGAGTTTGCGTTAACGCCGTTAATAACGAGGTTAACTGACAGCACTAGCATAAATATGAACAATACCAACGGGCTTATCTGCTAACGTTAGCTACCGACAGTTACCTTGGTACTATCCAGCAAATAGACTGTACCCAAGGGTGCTGTTACCTGAAACAGATGATTTACCGTCACTGCTCATTACAGGGACAGTAGTACATAGTAAAACATAATAAAATATGAGCAAGAATTGTGATTCTGGAAACCTTGTCCAAACAAAATAGGGCTGCCACTTTTTATTTTTAAATTCTAACTACTTTTTGAATGTGGAACATTACTCAATTCTATCTGTCCTGACCGGTTTGAAATGTATATTCACAGAATATAAGCGCTCCTCTGGTCTTTTGAATGCCCATTATTCCTTAAAATGACACCAGGCCATTGTTGTTCTCTTCATTACTGCAAAATCTAGTGTACAGTTTCACTCTGGACAATAGTGGTGGACCAGTTGATAGAACAACTTTACCATCAGACTGACCCATGCTTCTAGTAGTTGTAGTCTCAAGTTTAAAAAAAAAAATAATAATAATTTTAATACATTATTGGCACATTTGTGGAAAATCAGAAATAGATATAGACTAAATTTTGTTGAGGTTAAGGAATAAGTATAAAGGTTGTGTAATGCAGAGAAAGAGAGACTCGAAAAGTAACACTTTAAAGAAAAAGCGTGACTGTGTAGTGTCGAAAGATCTGAAAATCTCGAAAAGAAGGTCGTTAAGTAGACACGAAAGGCAGCGCAAGATTGGCTTAATTAGTTTAAAGAAGATTCCAAGGAGACGAAAGGTAACGTCTCTAAAAATATCGTGAAGGGTAGTGACAC
>NC_045734.1:4130267-4130403 GCF_008692095.1 Etheostoma spectabile | reverse complement strand
TGATCACGAAAGGCAGCACTAACATTGACTAATTAGTGTGAAGGTAGTTTCAAGTGGGTTGCGGTTAGGGTTTTATCTGTCTTAATATTTTTACTTTTAACTGTTTATACTTGTGTTTTATCTGTTTAACTGATTT
>NC_045734.1:4128370-4130253 GCF_008692095.1 Etheostoma spectabile | reverse complement strand
TGAATTGCCCTGTTGCTGAAATGTGCTCTACAAATAAAGCTGCCTTGCCTTGCCTTCTAGCATGGGTAAAACACACAGCCTAAGCTTTTCTTCCTTCGTCTGTTGTATCTTTTACTTGCTTCCCCTGCAACTCCCTGGTGCCTCTGTATTTTCAGATGCTTACCTCCTCCACCCACCCCCCAACCATTGCAGCCATGGGGAAATCCCTTAAAGATGGCGCTCCATCAGTAATGATTTTCTGCTCAGCTGAGCAATGAAAGGTACACATGCACTCAATCTGCCTCACTCTGCCATTCTCTCTCTCTTTCTCTACACCCCATCATCCATCCCGGCTGTGGCTCAGTGGTAGAGGGGTTGCCTGCCAATCGGAAGGTTGGTGGTTCGATCCCTGGCCCTGCAGTCCCACGTCAAAGTGTCCTTGGGCAAGACACTGAACCCCGAGTTGCCCCCGGTGCTGCGCATTGGAGTGTGACTGTGTGTGAGTGTTTATCTGATGAGCAGGTGGCACCTTGTACGGCAGCCACAGTGTATGAATGTGTGTGAATGGTGAATGTATCCTGTACTATGTAAAAGCGCTTTGAGTAGTTGTTAAGACTAGAAAAGCGCTATATAAATACAGCACATTTACATTTACATCCCTCAATGCATCTCATTCAAGTTTTAAAGCCAAGGTAAGCCAGCACATCAGCGAATCCCTCCATCCGCCCACTCTTAACTCCACCCCATCCCTTCCTCATTTTCTCGCTGTGTCCCACTCTGGGGCTGTGTAAAATGAAGGAGAAGACAGCTCGGCATGTCTTGATTTAGAAAATAATAAGTGTACAGGAGAGAGGCAACAAACGGCGGGAAGAAGAAGGGGCGAGCGGGATCTTCAGTATCCCTCTGGAGTGTATTGAAGAGTTCCGGATCGTAGCGAAAGCTAGGTGGAGAAGGCTGGGTCTGAAATTAGTAATGTCCTTCTGAGAAGCATTGCAACTGATTGCATATGTGGCATCTTTATATACATTAACGTACATCCGTATTTATTCCATGTTTATATTGTGCTTTTTTCTTATGTAACTAAAGGCTGAATTCATGTTTAAGGTTTGAATATACTCTTATGCTAAATAAGCTCATCAAACCCAACTATGGGATATAATATTATATATAATGCATGAATACAGTTATTCACTACTACGAACCACTGAAACTTGATGTATGCCCTGCAAGCCATAACACCCATTTTTGGAGGCAGACGGTATTAAGGAATAGTTCAGTCAATATTATTCAGCAGGATTTTAGCAACTTGTTCTCCGAAATGGAATGTTGGTAAGGGATATTAATATTAATGGCATAATACTGAGGCCTCATTATGCTGAAGGTCAATGGCCGGGTGTGGATTTAGAGCGCAGAAAGATAAACGAAACTCTCCAGTATTTCTGGCAGAGAAAAATTCATTGAGTTGTAGGACACATCATTTTTTAATGATTTTTAAGGCTGATACCAAACAAATATTTGGTGATTTAAAAATCCGATCTATCGCCCGTTAGATATAAAAAAATAAAAAAAATAAAAAAAACGTGTGACAACACAAACACATTTCCCTAACATTAGTTATTTGTAGTTATGAGTCCTCACTAAAATGATATGATAATGCAGTTTAAAAATTAACTAGATGGTTTTATTGTCACAACAGAACAGAAGAACATCAAAATAGATGAAAGTTCTGATAAATGAAATGTATAAAAATGAAAGATGGTCCAATACCATTTTTTGCTTTCCAATCCCGATTCTGATACGTATCGGCGTATCGGCGGATACAGAGTACTGGTCCGATACCAGTGTGTCATATATTTTATTATGTTTTACTATGTACTACTGTCCCTGTATGGATGTGATATGAT
>NC_045734.1:4122599-4128360 GCF_008692095.1 Etheostoma spectabile | reverse complement strand
GTTGTCGGTCTGGCTCAGGTTAAACTCTCAAACGATGAATGCCACAGAACCTTCTTTTCTTATCTAGTTTGACAGTCAGTTATAACAGAAAATAAACTACTTTAACGTAGATTTTCTGTAGGGCTTTATTACGTTGTACTGGATAAACTCCAGTACTTCCCGATACAGATCCCAGCGTTTCAGGATGTATCGGAGGCGATACCGATACTGGTATTGGTAGCAGTACATCTCTAGTAAAAATACAAATTCAACATATTAAACTTAAAGGGTTAAACACGAGTGTTGCCAACAGCGATGTTGTTGAGCGTCCTCTGGTGGACAAACTATGCAACTCATTCAAACATGGTTGAAGGGTGTTTCATCTGTTTTAATTTAATTTTTTTAAATATTCATTTATCGGCCATTATAAATGCTGATACGGATAGTTTGGGAAATGCCTAATATTGGCCTGCAGATTTATTGGTCTGGCTCTACATTGCATATGATGGGAAGCTGGGTCCAAACTATTTTAATAATAGACAGACAGAATCTTTTAAGAGGATGGACAAATGAAGGGACACCTTCAATCCAAGAGTGGCCTTGTGAGTTTGCCAGATTGGACGTCTACACTAGAAAATGGGAAAAGTACCTGAGCTTCCTGGAGGGCTCCCAAGAAGCTTTGTGCTGGGAAGAGACGTGTATGAGAGGCTTATGGTGTTATGGTCTTATGTGTAATTTACATATATGTTTATTTGGTTCATGGTTTATTGTCTATTTGTTACTATCTTCTTGAATGGCTGAACATTTTTTTACTTAATAATAATAATAAGTTATACTCTTTATTGATCCCCTATGGGGAAATTACAATTTACACTCTTAAAAAAATTAGTTGAATTCGTATTGCTTCAGTATTTAATGTTGCCTTAACACAACCAGCCAAAAAAAGTTACCTGCAAACTACAGTCTAAAACTAGCAAAGTTAGCTGACCTTCAGATTTTAATGAGGAACTATCTGATGTAAGAATGGGTAAAGACTTTTTCAATACTTTTGACACATTTTGATACTTGTTCGCACTGAAGAACTGCCCTAAATACAGGATGCAGAGTTACAGCACATGTATGTAAAACATGAATGGTGTGTGTGTGTGTCTGTGTGCGTTTTGTGTTGAAAGGGGTTCGGAGGTGACGCAATCACCTTTGCATGTGCATGCAAGCCCACACAGTCAGTGTGCCCCACACGGAGCAGACTGTCTGATGCAACCCATGTACTCCTGTGGTTTAGCTTGAAGCTCCATCAGTGCAGTCCTCTGAAAGATGGACATTTACATCAGGCCACAGTATCAGCCAAGCCTGAATACATTTCACCTGAATATCTTTCCCCCTTTTTTTTTTTACTAAATCATCCTCTACAGGGATCATCATCCTTGCGTGGCCGAGGATGATGTCAGTTTACATTTTTCATCATAGCTGCATATTTCTCATCATAGGTGAATACTGAGCAGGGTCGGCGCTCTGAACAGGACACATCATTGTGTCCTCAGAGTGTCAAAGCAGTGATCCAACCGGCCGCTAACAGGCTTTTCAAATTAATGATACAGTACACGTTCTACTGCATGGTTAAAGGGAAAATGGGTGCTTCTGTGTGAATATAAGAGGAAAGAAAGTATTATCTAGTACAAAATGAATCTACAATCTTAAATTTAAATAAAAATAATTCTAAGCTTTAAAAGGTACTATGTGGAATCTTCAGAAAATCCTTGTTATATTAAAGTCACCAGTGGCCATTGAGTAAACGTGACATAGACAAGAGGTGACTGACTGAAATCATGTTGATAGATATTATATATTATAGTTTGACTAATGTTTTGTTCCGATGACAAAGGTCCCTCCATGAATCAAATGCCCTGCCGATGTTGACCCATTGCCGTTTGGCCAGAAAAGCTTAATTTGATCAAACTGTTTTTGTGTGTGTGTGCTTACGTGTACTGTGTGTTAGATTCTGTGTCGTGGTGTGTGCCGCTGGTTTGTTGACGTTGACGTTTGTTGACTCCATCTCTGAGCTAATGTTAGCTGGTGTTGCAAACTGTTAGCACTGCAGGGAGGCAAATTTGTGTTTCCTAGGATGGAGAAGGAATGTCCCGCCCTTCTGCCTCCAACTGAGAAATGTAGGGACCGTGTCCGTTTTTGAAGTTACGTTGCAATCGGTTCACACACTGGCAATACAAAGCTGTTAATACATGCAAATTGCTTAACATGGTGCCTATAAAAAATAACTTCTTACTAATTATAATAGCCTTGGAAAGTTCCTCTGTGGGATCTTTGGAGTGAGTTTTGGTCATGAAGCATTCGAACAGGATAGGTAAGCCACAGCAAAACTGAACTAATCATGAACAACCACACAGCTCCTGTGTATACTAAATTTAATCTTTCTCCTCCCTGTTTGAGTTCATTGTTAGAAAATACTGCTTAAATATTAAAAGTTAGGGAACAAAAATCCTAACTAAAGCAAAAATATAAGACATATAGTAAATGTACCATCTGGAACATTTACAGACTTTTAATGCCTAATAAGAAAGTGTGTGGCAGAGAGAAGGAAGTGGGAAATGTGAGGGACGAATTACCATCGGAGGGCGATCTTGATGGGCGTGGTGAGGCAGGAAGTGAACAGGTCTGCTGGGAGGTCCGGGTTCATGGGAAGTAGCTCGCTGGCCTCGCAGGCGGCCAGCTGGATGCAGTTCTTCATGGAGGGCGGCAGGGGCATCTGGGCCAGCGGGTGGCTGGGGTTGATGGCTGCCACCTGAACAAAACAAAACATGACAGCGTTTGTTCACAATCGCTGGGCTGAGCCACATCTAGGAATGTGTAAACTAAAATTTGTCTTCTGCAGCAACTAGAGATGTTCCGACACTGGCTAAAATGCTGGTATCTGTTAAATAACGGGACCTGGGCCCGGGTCCGACTACTTGGGGGGCTTTCTCTATGCAGGAAAACCCCTGTATGTTCCAGTTATTTGAGGTTTCTGCTAGGCTAGCTAGCTAGCTATGGTAATGGTAACATCAATCGACCAGTGTTAGCAGCTCTTTGAATCCTCACCATGGACCAGTGCTATGTGTTGATATTGAAGCCAAGGTGCTACTGTATGGTTATCCTCACTGACAAGCTAGGGAGGACCCACCAACATTTGTTTTGCCTCCTACGCCCATGGTAGTCTCCTAAAACTTTCTTTAGTCGAGGACAGCCCTGGACGACAGAAAGAGACAGGTTGGTGAACTTAAGCTAAAGACCAGATAAGACATGAAATGGAAGGTCGGAGACAGACTAAAGAGTAGCAGCTCCAGACGGATACAGAAAGATGTGTAGTGGAGAAAAGAGGACGAATCACAAAGAAGAAGGAGACCTCTTTGCTACCTTCATACTTGAAGTATAAAACACGTTAGCAAACTAATCTGAAGACTCAGTGTGCGTTTGTTCAAATGTCCAGCCGGGGAAACGGGTGAAGGCCTTGGCACCCTGGTACCACCTACACAAGCCTGCTCTAACTGTTGCCGTTACTGTCTGGAGCTGTTTGTGTTCCTCAGATATGGTTTAAAATCATCGCGGCCAGAAAACCTTTCTACCGCAGTTAAATCTGCTATTGATTTGATCCCTTGTCAACTTTTGGGTACAGACTTCTGACTGCTGAGACCAGAAATTCATCCATTTTTTCCACAGTGAGCTCATTCTCATTCAAAAGTGTTGTATTTATTATCGGCTGAACCGTTTATCTATCTATCTATCTATCTATCTATCTATCTATCTATCTATCTATATATATATGAGCTGCTTTCTGTGTATACCACATTATAAATGGAAACAAACAAACAAAGTTTATTTTTCTGATTGTGTTATGGACAACATGGGATGGGAAATAAAAGTTATGGGTTTTCTCCGGTGCATAAAAAGCAGGAGGAAAATTTGATTGCATAGAAACAGATCAGTGCTTTTTGCAGGTTTGCCACCTTGTACTTCAGCACAAAACGTTTCAATTGACTCGCTGCCTGAGACATTTTGAGAACGTAATGATGATGTACCACTGAGGACATTTTCCTCTTGCTTGCCCCCCTCGCGGGCAGTCTTCAGTGGTAAATGATCCTAGCATGGTATTTCCACACGCTGTCAATATGTGCACACGTGAAAAACGGAGGAGGGTTGGATATGATGTAAAACTCTAATTATGTTTGGAGCTCCTGACTATTTATGTGCTCACTGTGCTGTTGATTTGTTTTTCTTGGAGTTCAACATGGTTTCTGAGTTTTGCTGAGTCGACTTTAATGAGCAGGGGGTCTGCATTCATTTTGCAGCGCTGCCTAATGGCAGGAAAGGAGATTATTATATTATGTTATTACCGCCTCTTTTCTGCAAAACACAAGTCTCTCTTATTCCAAGAAACCATTTGTCAGGTTGCATCAGTTTTTAATTGCCTCTGATGCCAGTTTCTTCTATTGACAGTAGCAATGTGTGACATTCACGGTGATTCAGCAGGATGAAGTTTTGTCCACAATTTAATTGGAATCCCTTTGTAGATGTCTTTAAAAGTAGCTCACAGGCACAATGAACATCAAGAATTTCTGACTGTCAGGAAGGCCCGTCCCAAGCCGATCCAAATCATCAGTATCAGGGCTCATAAGGGCTTATTTTGATAGCTAAAATGAAGCGGATCAAATGCAGATCCTTTTTTTTTTTTTTTTTTTTACTGTACTTTATCATCTACTATAGACCCAGTCACAATGTTTGTTTCCTGTAACTTCCAGGTAGAAAACTCCAGTACGTACAAGTTAATGTCACTGAACGGGCACGAGGAACAACTGGATGTACTCTCATCTCATTCATCTTTAAATGCACGGTTGATGCTTTGATATGTCAACACATTCACTAACGTTAGGTTGGAGAGCTCATTTACCTGTTGGGCCACATACTAAAGAAACGGACACCACTCAAACTAGGAGTCAGTCAGACTGGCGGTGACATGCTGCTGATCCGAACGCTAGATTTGGTTTAGCAAAGCAACACAGGACAGGAAATAAGCACAGAGGAGACGTCAGATCCCCGTTCTTAACTATAGATCTTTAAAGGTTACAGTTACGGCTGAAAATGACAACAGAAATATTAAATTTTCCCGATTTCCCATATTGATACAATTCAAATCAACTGCCATTTGTTTTTAGTCATAGGTTATACAGTCCAAACAATGCACTACTATAAACTTAGACCCTTAATTACTGGAAAAAGGAGAACCTCAGGAGAAACAGGAAAAGGATCACTACACAGACTAGACAGAATAAGAGGTGACGGAATCAAATAAACCCAAAAGGGATTTTTGTTTCACAGTGATAGGTTTATGTTCTTCCTTAGTATTTCATTAATTTCAATTTTGAGTCGACTTCTGTCTTTTAACTTCTTCTTGCTATAATGTTAGAGTAAGAACATTTGCAACCGGCTCCTGTGCAGGACCAGTTCAGTCCTACTAATGATGCTCCCCCTCCAGCAGATGCCATTTGCCAACTTCAGTTTGCACTGAAACATTTGTGTGGGATGCGAAGCCAGGCTGTGTAACCCACAATTTCCAACGGCTGCGGATCGGCTCCGCTACGTGTCGGCTCCGTGCTCCGCCGTCCGTCAACATCCACCAGGTCCGGATTTGTTGCGGAAGGGCTGCGGCCATGACAGACAGCTGCAGTCATGTGGTCTCGCAAATTCATGTAGAATAGTTTGTTTTCCTCCAGAGGAGTAGAGAGGAAACAAC
>NC_045734.1:4119483-4122589 GCF_008692095.1 Etheostoma spectabile | reverse complement strand
TTTCAAGGTGTAGTGCAGGGAGATAGGATCCGCCGTGAGCACTGTCTATTTTATTTTGAAAATTAACCTGATGTTTTGTTTCTGTCCTCATCTTCCTGTCCCTCACTATCTACCGTGTGCTGAATTGCTGCGGAGCTCTCCGGCGTCCGGCAGAAATAGAAGCTCTGCGTATCTACTCCCGAGGGCTGCAGATCGCTGGAGCTGGGACGGAGTCGGGACGCAGCCGTTCTGCCAGTCAGTGGAAAGACACACATTGACTTTGATGGAAACCTAATGACTCCGCCATCGTTACGCATCCGGTGGAAATTGGGGGCCGCACTGCCTAGCTTATTGTAGATAAGCACGTTGGTAAACCGCTAAATGTTAAGTTTAAGACCAATCGTAGAGCTGTAGACAATCTGAACAGCTGTTTAATGTGGTGGAAAATGTTGCTTCAAGTGCTAAAACTCTTTCTGTTTGCAAACACTTTTTGGGGCTACGGGCCTGAAAGCTAAGCAGGAGAGAGCGTGAGAAATCTACAAACTGTCTGGCACTGACTGTCAGGGTACACTAAAAGCCCTGACAAACAATCTGTCGAAAGAACACAAGCAATCTTCTAAGGACATGGAGTGTAAGAACATACACAGACACGCACATTGGCCAGTGTGAGTTTGCCACACCACAGGACCATGTGGTATTAACCACCAGGCAAATTTAAAGCACAACATACAAAAATAGGTTTCAAAAATCGTGAAAAAATTAGCAGCCTTCTTGGCTCTGAGACGCTGAGAGCAAGTCCAATCGAGACGCTGAGCCGAAGAGCGAGACGCTGCACATTGACAGACGTTACCCAGTAGCGTTAGTGAGCTATTCTGCTTGTGTTTATCCCTCATGTTGTCCATGGTCAAATTGACCCGTTTTCCTATATCAATGTTATTTTTCACTACCCAATTGTTATTACTCTAAATAACATGATTGACGCACTTTGGCAAGTGCAAATCTCTACTTTCATGAAATTTGTGGTGTCTTATTCAATTTTATGCCATTTTGGCTTCTTTATGCACATTAATACAAATCTGTACCTGGGATGCCCAAACTATCGAGCCCCACTGTAGTAGGGGAGGGGTTAGGTACAACTCCAGTGCATCAAGCCATGATTTCAGGCCACCCAAAACACCCTGGACCCAAATGGTGCAAAAATTTGACTTCTGAGTTTTAAGTCAGAATTCTGACTTTAAAGTGAAAAGTCTTCTAAAAGAACTCTAATCCTATTCTGTACTTTTCAAGTTTTCAACAAGCATTTTCTAACATGTACAATGGGGTTTTGAAAAAAAATGACCGATTTGGCTTGGATTACCCAGACCTTAAACACAAGCGTAAACACAGCAGAGCTCCTGAATGGAAACTACTCCTCGGGCCTCCCAGTGTGTGTCCTGTAGCTCAGCGTCTGATGCAAGTTGGGGCAAACGAACACAACCCGGGGCAAGCACTGAGGGCACATCTATGTCTTTCTCCACAGAGAGGGGGTATGTTGAGTCAGTTACGAAACGAGACAAGAAAACAAACACAACGAATCCAGCAGGCTGGCTGTGAAACAAAACTGGAAAAATTGCAATTCTGACTTCAGAGTTTGAACATTCCAAAACAGCCCAAAAAGGGAAAGAAAGCAGCAGTATTTTATTCATAAAACTGCCATGACCTGAATCAAAAGTTCAATCTGGTTTCTAGTTAAGCTAATGAAACTGAACCAACCTGGCATGTGATGAGGCACTGTAGATTTATGTAATACCTCCCTACTCCTGTATACACTGCACAGCCTCCCTGCACAGCCTAGTCCAATAACTCATTAGCTGACTCTATAATAAGGGAGCAGCAGCTGAAGCTCAGATCTCAGTGTGAGACATTATGCTTTTAACAGAAGCGCTCTATAAGAAGCTCTGCACACACATGAATAAATTATATTAAAAATACAGAATAGATTTAATTAATCGGGGGAGGGGGTGATGAAGTGTGTAACTGTGCATGGGTCTTTTTTCTTTTCTTTTCTTTTTTTTTTTTTATTATCGACATGCATATTTCTCTCCTTTTTAAAACGCAGGTGTGAGTGGGTGCCCGATCGTTGCCGTGCCGATGTATCTGTGCCAATCTTCTTGGAACATAATTCCTCTTCTCTCTCTCTCTCTCTCTCTCTCTCTCTCTCTAATGATGAAAATGTCGCCTCGATTGCAGCGACAGACATCACAAACAAAGCGGTGTGCGTTTCTAAAGCCTTCTCATTGTGTCGACATAAGAAGAACATTGTCTCCTGAAAGAAATTTGTGGAAGGAAATGACGGCGCGCCTCAGTAATCCAAATGGTAAATAGGACAACATTGCCAGCCGAAGCTGATTAATGCCAAGTCTCCACTGTAATTATCACATTAGCATACTGTAATCTCGCAAATTAACATGAAAATCACTATGACAGCTTTCTTTTCTCTCTCTTCCACTGGGGATACCAGTGTACAATTTAAATGCTAAGAAATCCTTTTTTTTATTTTTTTTAAGTGACATTAATTGAAGAGACTAATCCTACAAGGGGGGGGGTTCAGAGATAAAAGCACAGGAGAACGCTACCAAAACGCAACTCTAGTCGAGCAATACATTTTACAGCCGTGCATTAATTATTCATTAAAGTGATAGAAGGAGTTGGTGAAGACTTAATGTGAGCATCCTGGAAACGCCGGCAACACAAACAACTAACCACACAACATACGCACTCCCTCACTCACTCTGTCTCACTCACTCTGTCTCACTCACTATGTCTCCCTCACTCTCACTCACTCACTCACTCACTCACTCACTCTCACACTCAATAACTGTCTCAGTCTGACTTACTGTCCAGCATGTCCTAGCTGTGAGTGCTGCAGGGTGCGCGCGCGCGCACGCACACACACGCACACGCACACACACACAGCTGTCTGCAGCTAATGCAGCGAGCATGTTTGCTGAGTGCACGCAGGAAGTGATGAGATATTTAAAAGGAAGCAGGTGGCCTATAATAGAGCACTCTGAGTAGACACACACAGGACCACAAACATACACAGAAACACACACACACACACACACACACACACACACACACACAC
>NC_045734.1:4112417-4119473 GCF_008692095.1 Etheostoma spectabile | reverse complement strand
CACACACACACACACACACACACACACACACACACACACACACAAGACTGAATGACTGCAGGAGGAGGTTGATATGGTGCTGTGGAGGAGTGATAAAACACCTCCTCCACCTTTCATGTCATCCCCTCAGCCATCTCCTTCATGCTCTTGTCTTCATCACGGCATCTCAGAATTATAGTCCCCGGTGAGATCAGGCCTGTCGTGCTATGTGAATCGTGTGTGCTGCGCTTGTGTGCTTGTTTAAAAATAGCTGACAGTGTGTATGTGTGTGTGTGTGCGTCTGCGTGTGCGTCTGCGTGTGCGTGTGTGTGTATCGTGTCGCGGCAGAGGGATGCGGGTGTAGTGGCGCGTGGACGAGGTGGGGGACTCCCTGCTCAGATTGTCTCCTGAATGATTAAGGCGTCTCTGGGAGTGGGCGCCCAGTTAGCTCAGTTGGTAGAGCGGCCGTCCACAAATAGAGGTTTACTCCTTGCTTTACAACCCAGCGGGCCGGGGTTTGACTCCGGCCTGCGGCCCTTCGCTGCGTGTCATTCCCCCTCTCTCTCCCCTTTCATATCTTTCAGCTGTCCTGTCAAAAATAAAGGCAAACTTGCCCAAAATAATATCTCTGGACGTCCTAGCATCTTCCATTGCCCCCACTCGCCCATTCATACACCTCTTTCGGGTGGAAAAGTGAAATTGCTTATGGACGTTATGCAACTTTCCCTGCATTTACCATGGGGAATTCCTCTATTTATTTCCCCGAGGCAACACAATAGTTAAAAGATGCAGCTAAGACCGATTATGCCCTGACAAACGAAAACATTGTCTCCAAAAATGTCCATTCTTGCCTCAGCCACACAGCGTCTCTCAGCTGACCATAACCAAAGCCACTTCACAAGCTTTCCTCCAAGGCCTTACGGCGAAGGTTTGACTAGAATTTACACTCAACTGGCAACAGACAGCCTTGGGAGAACCCCAAGTGGCCAATTACTCCGTAACCCATGTACAAACCAGCTTCAAGAGTGAGGCGTTTGTGGTCCCATCACCTCCTCTCTGGCTCTCTTTGAAGCCAAGGCTACTTCTACTCCTTTATGAAAGTCTCCGTGCTTAGATTTGGGAGTTCAATTCACATTCAATATGCAGACATTTAGCCAAAATAAGAAGTAAATTCTCAGTTTGTAAATTGTGATCTTGTTGCTTTTAAAAATTGTCTCTGCGGCGTAGTATAGTTCCAGGAATGAGAAAAACCTTTACTAACCAGTGAAAGTGAGGAGTGTTGAGCTACCGCTATACTTCTTTGACAGCTGAGCTGCTATTGTTTCTCTTAAGTTAAAAAATTCCTTTGCAATTAAAATTTGATTCATCTTACAGCTGTTTTCTCTTTTATGTTGTTTTTCTCCTTCGTATTTATTTTTATATGCATATAGTTTAATTTTTATTTTATTGCATTTTCCTATTACATTTTGAATGTTTTGTGTAGAGCTGACTCTAAAGCCCAGTCCAGACCAAAGACTTGCGGCGAGATGAAACTTCTCGCAACGCGCCGGTCTGCAGCGTTCTAAAACCTGCTAGTTCACACCAATGCGGCCAGATGAGATGGTGTATCATCTCCATAGCAACAACTCTTTGCACTTCCGTACTGACTTTCAGGCCTTAACTGTATCTGATGTATCATTTGTTGCTTCTCAATATGAATGTGGATAACATTAGTGATAGTGAGATGCTTGCTACTGCTACATTTCCAGTGATGAATCGTTCTATTTCTGGGATTCATGCTTTGTTCTAACGACGCTCGCTCTCTTTAGTCCCTATCTAGCTCCCTCGACCACATTACAGTGCTCGCAGGGTTGCTCGTTGAGCCTCCATCTACCAGCTGACAGTTTGTAACATAGAAACATAGTTCATAGCCGACTTTACCAGCTGACTTCCCTATTGGCTGTTGAAACAGGTGACGTCCCTTATGTTCTAAAACCAGCCTCAGAATCGAGCTGGGACGGGCCGGTTCAGACCGCTGCCACTTGTCCCTGTAAATGGTTTTGTCTCGTCGCAGATCTTTGGTCTGAACTGGGCTGAAGAGTAATGCGCAAAACTTCCAATGTACTTGTACGGCCCTGTACCTGTGCAAATGGCAATAACCCTCTATTTCATCAGACACCGCCTACCAAGAGCCTGGGTCTGTCCGAGGCTTCTTCCTAAAAGGGAGTTTTTCCTCGCCTCTGTCGCACTGTTGCTTGTTCTGGAGGGAACTACTACAACTGCTGGGTCCTTGTAAATTATGTGGTCTAGTGTGGTCTAGACCTACTCTATCTGTAAAGTGTCTCCAGATAACACTTGTTATGAATTGATACTATAAATGAAATTGAATTGAATTCTATTGTATTCTATTTAGCCCTGAAGGTGCAGCCATGCCATGAACTCTTTCACAGAAAAGGAGCAGCAGGGGCTGAGGACGGACAGACACATGTGACGAGCTCTGCCTAACACTGCGGCAACTCAGCAGTTTAGTTGCTGCCTTCGCCTTTTTTTTTTTTTTATAACTTGTAGGTAACGCAGTGTTCACAGTCACTCTGCTTTACTCTCTGCTTGGTACTGTTCATCCTGTACACCCCCCCCCCTCTCTCCCTCACTCCCGCATTTTCCAGCAAATCTACAGTCTGGCTGAAACTTCCCCATGAATAATTGAAATGAATGACAGCACCATCTCATTAGGGATTCACATAACACGCTGTAGCCGGGAGAAAGAAAGAGAAGAGAGAGAAAACGTAATAAAAAGATGAAGCATGAGGGGGACTGGGACTGGTAGTGGTGTGTATCTACTCTGTGTGGTGTGTGTGGTGTGTGTGTGTGGGTGTGTGTGTGTGTGTGTGTGTGTGTGTGTGGTGGTGTGTGTGTGTGTGTGTGTGTGCACGCACTCCCAAGTCTACACCAAAAACTCAATGATTTAAAGCCAGCTGCCCATTTGATTGGCTGAAATATGATCCTGACAACATCCTGGACAGAGCTGTGTCTTATGAATACAGTATATATGAAGTGTGTGTGTGTGTGTGTGTGTGTGTGTGTGTGTGTGTGTCTGTGTGTGAGAGAGTGTGGGTGTATAGGTGCGTGTGATTTTGTGGCGTGTGTGCAAGTGAGAAAGTCTCCCACTTTTGCATTAATAACTCATAAATACCAGCAGTTCGTGGCACCCTGTTTGCCTGCACACTGATTGTGTTTGCATGACACACCCAATCTTTTTGGAGTGTTTTTCCAATTACAACCCTGGAACTAACTCATGGCCACTGTGTTGTGACATGCCGTAAACCATGAGGACTGGTTGTGCGTGCAGCTGCCCACCTCCAGCTCCTGCTCTCTCTGCAGGGCGAACTGTTTGAACGACTTGACGATGATCCCCGCGTTGGAGCAGTCGTAGACAAAAATGGACGGGCTGCCCATCCACGTCTGCAGGTCGTAGATGGACAGCGGGATGTACTGGGTGTAGTTCTGAAAGAGAGGAGAGGGAGAAGAAAGAAAAAAAAAAGAGAGATGAGAAAGATAGTTTAGGAGGACAGAGGCGAGGCATCGCGCAATTGATGAAAACTCATTTTTATAGATTTGTGTTTAATAATTCACCAGTCATCTGCTTGATGAAGAGTTGAGCGGAGTATAGGGGGAGATAAACAGTTGAAAAGAGAAAATGATAATGAAGGAGAGGGGTAGAAACAGAAACATGAGGATTATGGGAACCTGAGTAATAAATCAAATAACCATGGTGCTATAAAAGGTGTTATACCCTATACTTAAAGGACAATTTGATTCAACGCCACGTCACCCCAATCATGTCATGTTCGCGCAGCCAGTGACACAGCAGCTTCATCTTAAAGGAAAAGGAATAAGTATAAGGGTTAGGGAGGAGAAAAGAGAAGATAAGGCCCGAGGGTGTACTGGGGACGTCCAGTACACAGCTAAGCCCAGACAGCAGTGGTGCATCACTGTGAGTAGGTGCTTACTTATAGGACGAGGCGATGAACAACTCAAGAATTTATGTTTGGTTTTTCAATTCACTGAGTCTCTACGGTGGAACTCAACCCTAAGATCAGGGAATGCAGGTGGACTGTGTGATGTTCAGCTGGAAGTGGTCGAGGAGGGCAGGGCCATTTTGAGGAATACTCTTATGGTACGTGTCCACTAGCAAGCCTCAGCCATCCTTCACTGTCAAACTCAATTTTACTAAGACTGGAAAACAAGAATCACATCAAAAGCCAGACATGTTTAGGTCATTGAAATGCTTTTATTAAAGAGAAAAGGTCAGATATTTTGACTGTATTAATCCATGTCTTGTATAGCTTTCTCACTTACAGTTTGGGCCTCACAAAGCTCTAAAAACATCGGCAAAAAAGTTCCTTAGTCATCAGAAATGAGTGACAAAACTGTCTAAAAATGCGCAAAAATTGATGAAAAAGGGCCAAAAAACAGAACATTTGGACAAAAACTCCGGAAGAAGCAATAAAAACATTGCAAAAACAAAAAAAACATCAAAAAAAAGACGCCTGTTTAGCTCACCCGGTACAGCGTGCGCACCATGTACAGAGGCTAAGTCCTTGCTGCAGCGGCCACGGGTTCAATTCCGACCTGCAGCATTTTGCTGCGTGCCATTCGCCTTTCTTTCTCCTTTCACGTCTAACCTGTCCTATCAAATAAAGGCTTCAAATGCCAAAAAAATTAAGTGAAATCAAAAAACGTTGAGAGAGAATGGAGAGAAAGTTTAAAAAACTAGCCGCCATGTTGGTCTGTTTTGAAATTCGCAAGCAGACAGCCCCACGTGACACGTTCGTCCAATCAGGAGCAGCCATCACGGTTGTGGGAGGGTCTAGGGTGTAGTTTTCTTTGCTTGTCAGTGAAAAACTGATCACTCCGAGTGGCGAGCCCATCGAGCGTCCAAAGCTGAGAAGCGAGGCGATCCCTGCGGTCAAAAAACGCCACAGTGGACACGTACCATTACTCTAGCCGCATTTCACCTACAAGAACCTCAGTCCAATTTTAGTGCCAAACAAATCATCCCTACTTTGGGGACACAAATCATGCCTCTGTGGTGTTTTCGTTGTCCCTTCCCTCCTCTGCACATCTCTTTAGGACTACCATCTCTTTAGGACTAAATCATCGCAGTCACCAGGGGTGTAGCGCTATTTATTTAGTGCCGGGGCGCACCTATGACGCACGGTTAAGGTCATGTAACTCACTGTTACTACAGTGGAAAGTTTACATAAATTAGTCAACTATTACTATAACATAAAAAGGTTTTCTGCCTGGTCGTCTTTATTAGTTAACAGTGAGCTATAGACTAAGAAACTACCGGCAACTTTTAAAGTGGAATGTTTTCTTGTATGTTACTCGATACGTGCATTATTGTGGCAAATCAACCAACACACCTTACATGTCAATATGACAACGTTGACCGTTCCATTCATTTGTAGTGTCTCTCTTGCATGACATATGCTTTAGTGATTGTTGGCTCTTCAAGCACTTAAATGCAATATGAATTTCAACCACATTACCAGGGGTTGACATTAACCTTTTGAGGCGCTTGACCTTTGGACAAGTGCATTTACGTTTCACTTGTCCATGCAGAAAAGTCACTTATCCGGGTAAAGATTTATCATTAGGGTGCAAACCCCAAAGCGGTAGAACCTATGTTTGTCTGTTTTGGTTAATATTAGGGGTCCAAGCCCGAGGGGGCTACGTGGTTCACACAGCAGGACTGAGGAACCCTATTGTTTATCTAAGGATTAATCATCATCATAGTATTTTCCATTATTCTTCTCCGCGTAAAACTCCCGCTGCAGCCTAAACCGTACATGGTGGCGATCAGCCTTTTTCAGGACTAATCCAAAACTCTGCAAGAACCTCAGGTGCAACAATTGACCCACTTCCAACTCTAGGTGGAGCTATAGCAGAAACCATTGTTTGGCCCTATAACTCCACGTGTTCCCTGGATCCAACTGAATCTTTTGATCTAGGCCACGGCCATTACCGCCTGGACTTTTAAGTGTGAAAAATTGCGATTTATCAAAAACCAACTTTTTCTAACTCCTCCTAGACTGATCTGCATGAAACTTGGTGCATAGCATTTCCAGACAGACCTGATAAAATGTTGTCAAAAGAAATTTTATATAATAAAAATTGTGCATACTACGCACAAACAAATGTGTGTAGCTAACTATGAAAACACCAACTTTGCCAAAATAAATGCTGCCGAAGCCAAACTTTAGATTATTCCTTGGTATGACCCTCTGAGGCTACGAAAAAAATTCACGAAAATTGGCAATTAGGGAGCGATACAAATACAAAAAGTCTATATCTCATGAACGACTCATTCAATTTTTACAAAATTTGATGGGTTTTATCTAGGGCCACTCCTAAGACGCCCCTTACAGTTGGGTAATGATTGGTTGAAGTGGGCGTGGACTATAGGACCCACGTTGCTATACCCACATGCTATATACGTAAACCGCTATAATGAACGTAGACCATTTTGGGTCATTTGGTCCCTTCTGAGGTTGAGTGCGTCGTATAGGACGCCAAACTGCACTTCTGATTCACAACTTTGTAACTTAATAATATAACTAGTAGAAACAGCTAAAAGCTAACAGTCACACCGTTCTGCTGATGTCTTTGTTGTCTTCCTATCCCTTACAGAAGCTTCTGTATCCAGCCTAGAAGCCCAGAGTTTTTTGGGGTCTTTGTGCAATTAATCCATGCTGTTACATGCAAGATTGATCCACTGTCTGTAAGAAATGTAACTAATTTGTCCTTTATATGAGTTATAATGTTCAATATGTATATTGTTGCACTGGGTGACTCCATATATATAGAACTGTTGTAGACAACACAAATGCTCGTGTGGCATTGCTATGTGTGGGACATCAACACATATCTGTGAGATTTATGTTATTTATTTGTCTTTATGGTCCTAAAACCTTTTGAACATTTAAGTGACCTCAATGGAGCAAACATATTCTAATAGCCCAGTTTTCCCCAAAAAGAAATGTTCATAGAGTGAGTATGGATAACAGGGTTGATGTTTTACAAGCTTTTATA
>NC_045734.1:4109939-4112407 GCF_008692095.1 Etheostoma spectabile | reverse complement strand
TGAAAGCAGACGGACCAGAGGTTGTTGAAAATCCTTTAGCGCTCTGGGATGTTTGTAACGGCAATGTACCGCCGATCTTGTGGCTCACACCTCTGAATATTTCCTGACGTTACACTTTGGGTTCCGCTTTTGCACGTTCGCCGATGCCGACTCAGGTCGGGACGACCGGCGCAATGAGGCTTGGACCCCGGTCATGACTGCTTGCAGTTCTAGCTTTTTTAATTGATTTTTGAGGGTTGAAAACTAAAAATTGTAAAAATATACAATTATGAGAGAATACACATCACACTGTAACCGGATGAGGTCTCTTTGGAGATCTGTCTGTTTTGGGTTATTTTGTTTTGGTGGTTTTTATTCCACAAAAAAAGAGGGAATAACGGTTGAGAACCTAGGAACTTTTGTTTATGAAGAAAACCGTTCCTACTAAAAAAATGGAATACCATTATCAGGCAACAGCAGTCAGTTGATGTCATTTACATACACTGCGACAGGAAATCAACTCGGGGCCATATATAGTATAGCATGTTTATGTTTACAGCTGTGAAAAGGTCTAGTGTCATGTGACTTGACTGTTTATGCCGCCATTTTGACAGGAAAGTAAGTGGCAAAAAATGTCTAAAACCTAGAGCTTAGAAAAACAGACTTGTTTTCAACTTTGCTGAATGCATTCATCAGACCATTTTAAAACAACGTATTAAGTCAATTAAATTCTTCTTAATTCACAAAGACTCAACATATCCCCACAAAAGTATGCATTTGGTGCGACAACGGTGAAGAAAAACCTATTTTTTTAAACGAGCAGAAACCTCAGACCTGATTCAACCTGATTCTCGATGGACAGCCATCATCATCATCGCCATCATCGCCATCGCCATCATCATCATCATCATCATCATACACCGTAGACAATTCTAGTCCATAAGATCTTTCTAATTAGCGGTCCAAGCCCGAGGGGGCTACGCGGTTCACACAGCAGGGCTGTTTTTCTAAGGATTAATCATCCTCATCATGATAGTATTTTCTATTATTCTTCTCTGCATAAAACTCACGCTACAGCCTAAACCATACGTTTCTCATTTCTTAGATTCCTACTCAATATTCTTGAGTCAATATATTGAGATTCTAAGTCAATGTTTTAAATTTTCTTAGTTTATATTCTGAGATACTGGGTACAATATATGATACTTTTTGAGGTAGTGATGAATTGAACTTGAAATACTATATATATATATATAAAATAATTTTCTAGACATAACAATGGATTTTGCCACTAAAGATACGTGCCAGGTCTATTTTCTGGCGAGCCGCGGGGCGTTTAAACAGCCGGGCAGGAAGTAAATTAGCGAGCTCGGGTTAAAATAAAAACAGTTTACATGAACTAGCGAGATAGTTTTTGAATAAAGAGAAGTCATCTTCCGCGCACCTACAGGTTTTATAGTTCCAGATGCAGGACTAGCAAACACCCCGGCATGAAACAGAATCCCTTTGACAACCATCTCCAGGATGTGTTGCAATCCAGCTCTTTGAAACGGATTTTTACAGGATGGCTTTAGAGTTTTAGTTGCATGTGACCCTGAGCTCTCCAACAAGGCAATTATGTTTCTGATGCTGTGCGCCACAACATTTCCCTGTCAAGCGGGATATTCTGTGCTTGTGGCCTTAAAGACCAAATATAGGAACACATTGGGGCCTAAAGCCAGATACCAAAGCTTTGACAGCATCAGTGCAGCAGCATCACCCATCTCATTAGGACCCTGATGGTGCGCCTGTTGCATCACACCATCAGACCGTTTTGGACACATTGTCATTCAATACAAATGGAGCTGTTATAATTTCATTGAATCGTGGTTCAACACTGAGTGGGTTTTGATGCAAAGTATTTTCATACGGTTTGGAACACAATTCCTTTGTAAACAAAAAGTAGCTTATGATCTTTACCAGCAACAGACAAGCTCTCTCTCTCTCTCTCTCTCTCTCTCTCTCTGAGTGTATGTGTGTGTGTGTGTGTGCGTGCGTGCACTCCCTCCCTCCCTTTTCCATATTTTTGTCATTATTTTCCCTCTATAAAGAGATTATTTTCTCTCTAGACAGAGAGAATAATTACAGTATGGTTTTTTCCTGCATGGAGGATTTCTTTTGTATTATTCCATGTGATTATGCTCTTTGGAGCTTTGCTACATCACTTTAATATGAGTATAGCGTTTACTGAGATTCATTTCTTAATCACATTATAATTGCATTTGTGATGCCCATGTGCTTGTGAGATCTCCGTTACAGATGGTAACTTCTCCCTACTCTTTTTTGAACATGGAATGACATGTTTTCTGAGTATTTGTTTTGTTAGTTTTCTTGCTTGCACTGTAAAATTTTTTTCCACAAGTTCAAAATAAACAATCCAAAAAAATATATATATATATATACACAGTATATATACACACACACACACACACACACACACACACACACAC
>NC_045734.1:4106616-4109929 GCF_008692095.1 Etheostoma spectabile | reverse complement strand
CACACACACACACACACACACACACACACACACACACACAGTATACTGTATATACTACGTTTTCCTTGGAACCTATTTGCAGTAAAGGTCTAGAAGTCCGTGGCTACTATATGACTCTCGCTTTGCCAGACCTTCCTCCACGGCACTATGAAGGAAGGTCTGGCTACACAGCATTCCGGGATAAGAGAAAATGTGCTTTGGTTTATTGGCATTTCTTTAAACCAATCACAATCGTCACCGGCGGCGCTAAGCTTGGAACAGCGCCACGGTGCCTCTGCAAAATGTGGTGGGTAGTTTTTTAATCACAAAAGGTCCCGTTATGACACTATTTTAGTGCAATCGTGCATCAGAAAACTCCGATTGGACAGATCGTCTAGCTAGCTGTCTGGATTCACCCTGCAGAGATCTGAGGACCAGGTAACCATAGTCCTCAGAAATCCACCAGAGTTTAGAATGACAACACAAAGAGATCAGAAGGTAACGGGCATCGGGCCAAAAAGAATGACATCCGGCAACGGAGCAATCCCGGGAGTGGAACATTCTGGATATAGACTACTGTATGAACGATGTGAGATTTCACACAAACATTTCTTGTTAGTGTGTGTGTTACCTTATTAAAGACCCATATCTCTCCGTTGACCGTGGGCCGGGGCACCCCGTGGCCGTTGTAGTGGAAGAGGACTCGCTCCTCTTTGGCGTTGCGTCGCAGCGACGTGCACAGCTTCTTCACCTCGTCCACCGTGGGGTCCAGACTCTGTTTGTAACGCGCCTGGGAAAACAGGAAGTAAAGAGAGGAAGATGTCAGCATGATCCTTGTACATCTAAAATAATATTTCACTGGCTCAGACAGAAGCAGGAACTACGATTTATATACAGTGGGGTATAGCTTTCCATAAGACTAGAGCTCGACCGATATATCGGCGGGCCAACATTGGCTGATATATTATTATATATTATGATATATTATTATATTTGATATATATTGGCATTTATAACGGCTAATAAAAAAATATATTTTTTCAATATATATATATATATATATATATATATATATATATAAATATTCATTCATCCAAATCGTTTATAATGACAAATAAATTATTCTGGTAAATTAATATATATTTAAAAAAAACGGAAGATCAACCATGTTCTGAGCGTTGGCGTTGCATAGTTTGTCCACCAGAGGGCGATCTACAACGTCCCTGTTGGCAACACAGTTTTTTTTTGTTTTGTTTTTTATTGTGTTTTTGTTCAAAAGGACTTTAAGTTTCATATCTTAAATTTGTATTTTTATGAATATTATTTATCAGAACTTTAATATATTTTGATGTTCCTCTGTTCTGTTGTGACAATAAAACAAATTATTATATTATTTTAGTGAGAACTCATAAATAACTACAAATAATTAATGTTAGGGAAATCTGTTTATGTTTTGCCACGCGTTTCTGGATTTATATATATGTATATATATATGTAGAGACACACACACACACACACACACACACACACACACACACACACACACACACACACACACACACACACACACACACACACACACACACACACACACACACACACACACACACACACACACACAGGCCAATATATCGGAGTATCAAATTTTTAAATAACCAAATATTTGTATCGTATCGGCCTCAGAAATCCTTTATCGGTCTGGCTCTAGATAATACCATTTGGCCCTTTTGCTCAGCTAATAAATGCGTCTTGAAAACATGTTTCGCAGAGAGGGTTATCACACAAAATAATGCTGTACATGCTGGTATTGGTGGGGTTTCAATACATGCAACATTTAGCAAACACTGTCACGGGGAAAGAGTGACGCATGTAGGAAAACAAAGAGACGTACATCTATGTGACACTAGGCTGGATGGCCTTTAAATATTACATACATATCAGGAACTGGGGAAAGAGAGTAAGTGTGATGTAACAGGGTATAACATAAACACACTGCTGCTGGCCATTTCATTTGCAGACATTTCCATGGTTAACAATTAGCAAACAGGCAGAGCCAACTTTCTTTGAGGACAATTCAACACACTAATGGCATGGCTGTGGTTTATACTCTACAAAATAAAGAAATGGGATTCATTTTTCTTTTGGGAAATTCAAGGAAACAAACAAACAGAAAAGCCTCATACGGGAGCACTGTAATGGAATTTAAAAATGCAGAACAGACAAGGGCACAAAATATGAACAAATTTCCTCTTGCAACAATAAAATAACTCCAGTTACACTCATCAAACTCTACAGTTTCAAGTTCACATTAACGCCAACAGTGGTGTATTTGGCGTTTCCCGCGGTGCTACTTTGGCAGGGTTGTTCCTTCATAGAGACATTTTTGGCGCCCCTCAAAATGATTTTAGCCAGCACCAAAATGATAAGAACTGAGAATAAAAATAGCATTTCAAATCTTCTCTAAACATGTTCACGAGCAATGTTTCAAACAATCGTTGAACAAGCAGAGCATAAACTTGAATAGGAATCTCACAGTTATTTATTTAAACATTAATAACCTTTTTTTTTTAAACTAGTTTTGTTGATTAAGGGTTTATTACATCAAGCATAATATACATTTTTGTTTATGAAATTGTCAGAAAAAAAGGTGAATGCACTTTTGTCAAATAAGGTAACACAGACTCCTTGCCTTTGCTGTAGGCGGACCGGTAAGGCTTTGTGATTTGAGGGGCTGATAGCATTTAAAGAATAGTTGGTCCTCATTTGGAGAAACACAAAAGCAAGTGTCTGTAAGTGGGTAAACAAGGACATTTTACACTTCTGAGTGTGAACTTTAAACAAGCTGTTGATAGTAGGAAGGGTATACAATATGACACATTATAGTAGGAGTTTTGCAAATCTCTTGTATAATGCTGTTTTACGAATGCGGCAGAGCAGGGCTTTTTGAGTGCATATTTGAAGCAGATACTCTACACACAAACAAACACAAAAACACAGAATGCTGACTTTGAGGTGGTGCTACTGCTGCTTTACTGCTGTCAACTCCTTTTCTCTGCTGCCTGCTGCTTGCTTTGGATCGCCATTCACCAGTCTCAGTTATTTTATGAGAATGAAGTCAGCGTGATACTCGGGCCTGTGTCTGTGTGTGTGTGTGTGTGTGTGTGTGTGTGTGTGTGTGTGTGTAAAAGTTCATCGAGAAATTGTAAAGAAGTAGCCTAACAGTATTGCTATGAAGTAATAGTAGACGGAGGACATGTGCATTGTTTGTGCTCCTTCACTTTATTAAATAGTGTGTGTGTGTGTGTGTGTGCGCGTGCGTGCGTGCGTGCGTGCG
>NC_045734.1:4105147-4106606 GCF_008692095.1 Etheostoma spectabile | reverse complement strand
CGTGCGTGCGTGCGTGCGTGCGTGCGTGCGTGCGTGTGAGAGAGAGAAAAGGGAGGTGTCAACTAGTTATGCAACAAACAAAAAAAACCACCCGGTTAGACCAGTCTGAATCATTATCACACTCACCAAGGCCCTTCTGTTACATAACTAACATGCCTTTTACCAAACAGCCTGCCTCCTGTCCAATGGCTTTGAATCACAGAAGCCAGATTTTGAACTCGACATCTCACAAAAGTTCCAATTAGTTTAACGACCGAAAAATGACAAGAGAAAGATGCGGCCTCGACTCTCGTGAGTGCTGAGGTTAGGCATGGGCCGGTATGAGATTCTGACCGTATGATAACCTTCAGGAAGGATATCCCCGCTTCACGGTATTGCGTGGCGGTATTGCATGGCGGTATTGCAATTACAGCTTTAAAATGTATTCTTTTTTTTTTAAAGTCTGTGTAAAAATAAAAAAATAAACTGGCATTGATATATTATTATGTGTTGGTCAGTTTGTCTGCTTGACACATTTGCAGCAACAAAATTAAAGTGAGATGAACAAACAGAGAAATAGTATCTTTTTAGATAAATACAGATGCTGATCAAGTTTCCTTTTGGGAACATCATTTAAAATTGGGGAAAATTTGAAGTTGGGAAAAAAAAGGTTATAAATTGCAATATATCACTGAATATTGCAATATGTTTAAAATCACAATAATATGGTATTGTGACAAAAGTATGGTGATATTGTCGTATTGCGAGGCCTCTGGTGACTCCCACCCCTAACCACATCAAATGGAAATGGCCGTTCAAAACTCTTCCAAGAACAAAAATATTCCTCCTTATTTATCTCAAATGCAGGAAGTAGCAGACTTTTGTTTGAAAAAAAAAACCGGCTCATATAACAGACAGGTATTTATTCTTAATCCCCCGTTGTAAATGTTTGTATATTCATTCATATTTAGTAAGTTTTCCTGTTTTCTGATTGGCATTTCCAAGTTTACACATCCTTGTCTTGATGAATTCAGTATAATGTGCATTTATACAGTGAGTTGAGGGTTAGGGTCGAAGGCACAGTCAATCCTTAAGCTTTTATTTATTTATTTAACCTTTATTTATCCAGGTAAACTGTTTGAGAACCAATTCTCATTTACAAACATGACCTGGCCAAGAGGCTACAGAAATAGATATGAACATACTGTACAACTTTACATAGTCAAACCCATGACACATAGAACAAGCAACTGAATAAAAAGGAAATAAACGTACTGTACAACTTTACATAGTCAAACGCATGACACATAGAACAAGCAACTGAATAAAAAGGAAATAAACGTACTGTACAACTTTACATAGTCAAACGCATGACACATAAAACAAGCAACTGAATTAAAAAAAGACAGTCAACGAAGAAAGAAAGATAATAAGAGCTTAAATATGTGTGTATAAATATGGTTCATGATTGTCAGCAGGA
>NC_045734.1:4101353-4105137 GCF_008692095.1 Etheostoma spectabile | reverse complement strand
GAGTCAACAATGTAATTTTGGAGGTTTTGCTTAAAGGTGGAGATTTGGATCTTAACTTAACTGTATGGCTATCATATGGCCACCTTACCTGTAGAAATATTATCTTCAATGTGTGAAATTAAATGTTTTTTTTTTTTATCTCAAACAGGCCAATTCATCATTGCTATTAATATATCAGCTTTATATTAAATGTAATAGGCGTTTATTTCACAGGACAGCTGAAGATATGAAAGGGGGGAAAGAGGGGGAACGACATGCAGCAAAGGGCCGCAGGTTGGAGTCAAACCCGGTCCCGTTGGGTCGAGGAGTAAACCTCTATAGATGTGCTCCTGCTCTACCAACTGAGCTATCTGCACACCCGTGTGATAATTATTTAAATGATGTTAGATTCTAGTTATTAATCGTGATTCGTAGTGCTGATTCGCAGAATGAAAGTAACACTTGCTCATTGCTCTGCACCTCACACATCCTACAGAGGCCAAAACTGAGCAGACCCTCATCGAAGATGGCACATTTCAGCTTCCCGGATCAGGATGGGATTGAGTTGCAGCGTGATAGAAGAGATGACAGCCTAATTCAATTTGGGCATAATCAGATAGGAGCGTCTGAATGCAGAGAGTCGTGGCACTCATCCTGGCGATATCAAGTGGTATCTGAACGGCATAATGGTGTTATAGTGAGGGATCTGCAGGGATGGAGGGATAGCATATGAAATCAGAGCTCAAATTAGGAGAGGGGTGTTGCATAGTGGGGAGGTACAATTTTGGAAGGAGAGTGCTTGAATTCAATGAGGAAAGAGAGAAAGAGCAGGGGAACAGGCAGGTGTGACAGGAGTTTACACTTACTTGTTATTTCAGAAGAATCACAACGGTTTTTAGATGCTTTTTCAAAGCTTTTCATGTACGGTACATTCATAGGTTTATTAAATTCAAGTGGCATATAGAGATTTAGACAAATTCATATGCATGAGGAAGACACTTAGGAGAGCCCATTTAAATATACCAAGCACAAGTTTTTGTGAAGAGGAGGCTTGTTTGTTTGTGTGTGTGTGTGTGTGTGTGTGTGTGTGTGTGTGTGTGTGTGTGTGTAGTGCTTGCTTTTAGCTAGATTTTTGGGGGGGATGCAGGGAATAACCCCAATATTTAGAAGAGATTGCTTTGTCAAGAAAAAAAAAAAAAGAAAAGAAAAAAATCATTCGGAGGCTGAAAACTTTATATATCCTTCTTACCTGTAAATATGTTTCCCAACAATTTCAGACACCCCTATAGTGGACCATACCATCTTAATGTCAACAGAGTGGGGGAATAAAGTAGGTTGACCCCCAACCCCAACCCGGGGGGGGGGGTTAATGCAAACTGTAGCTGTCTGCCTGTCAGTTCTTTACTCCACACCACCGCTATTAAAAACCACCTCCATTACATCCATCGGACCACAGGAAACAAACTCTTTTTAAATGCTGTGCTCTGGCTCTCTCCCTCTCTCGTCTCTCTCTCTCTCTCTCTCTCTCTCTCTCTCTCTCTCTCTTCTCTCTCTCCTCTCTCTCTCTCTCTCTCTCTCTCTCTCTCTCTCCATCATTCTCGTCTCTACTCTCTGCTCGCTCTCGTCCTCGTCATCTCATCTCTCTTCCCTCTCTCTCTCTCCCGTCTCTCCTCACTCTCCCTCTCTATATCCACCTCTGCTCCCATCTCCTCATCCTCTCTCATCCTCTCTCTCTCTCTCTCTCCATTCATCATCCTGAGAACAGGCGACCTTTTCCGCGTACCGAAAGCATTCAGGATGCAATTAAAATACAGGCCGTTAAGGTGCAGAAGGAGCCTCTGTCGCTGTCACACACATCAGGCTAAGTTTTCGACACAAAAAAAAGAAGAAAAAGAAAGGCAATGTCCCTGGTGACGGCAAGATCCAAGTCAAAAGGCCCAGAAACATTTCAAGTTACCATCGTGATAGAGCACTTATTCTTAAAAGGTAAAATCAGCCTGCCATTTAATCGCTCTTCTTCACACTGGAGACTCCATGGAAAACAAATACTCCTATAGAGAACATGAATTACTAAACATGGCCATCGTCATCATGTATGAACATTTAAGCCAATGAGTGTTTAATTAAATTAATTAAGTATCCAATGCAATACTGTGGAATGCCTGTCTTGTATTACACCTGTGAAATAGGATTTTTTTCAGTTGAAGGTTATCCAAAAAAAAAAGCGACAGCAGCAGCCACTTGTTGTCGGAGAGGGGAAATGAGTCAAGTCTACCTCTGGCCTCTCAAGCCCCAATCAACGGCTGAGTAACACGGAGCTGGTTCAGATGTGAAGTACACCAAAGGAGCAGAGCGAAAGACGAAGAGCACGGAGGAAGAAACAAAGAAAAAGAGGAAAACAGAAGCATAGTTTCAAAGCATTGTATCCTCTTATATAATATCAATTCACATGAATGGCGATTCTCATCCTCTATTAATCTGGATCGATCCACAAATGACAGAATTCCATTTGCATATATCTCATTAACAACACTATGTCAACGGAACGAACAAAAAAAGCGGGAACCCCCCCCCGCGTTCAAACACACCAACTCCTTAAGTAAATTGTTTATTTATAATAATAATAATAATAATAATAATAATAATAATATTATAAATAACTTGACAATTAGATTTTTAAGAAAAAGGTGAAGTATTCTGTGAATTTTTGTCAACCAGAGACTAACGTTAGTGAAGTGGCACGCCGAATCATGATATAAATATCTAGGTTCTCATTTTCAAAGCCAAATATTAAACAGTTCGCAGAATTTGCCACAACCAAGAGAAGCACTGACACAGTGACGGTAAGGTTGGATTCTGATAGGCTGTTATATTTTGGATCTGGTTCCGGATTGGCAAAATACCAGGAATCAATAAGTTCCAACTCTTACAGATTTCTTCTCAAAACCTTCCCTCTCTCCTCGCTTTCATTCTTTAGCTAAGAGCAATGTAACAAAAACAAAAACATTGTTACATTGCACTTTTAGCCAGCCGTTACGTTCGACGATTTTAAGTAATGGCTAAATGGATAATAAGATCTCCAACAACAAACTGTACAAGAAAACGGGAAGCCGGAGCATCACCAAGGAGATTCCGACACCTGAGATGGCTAGGACATGTCTTGAGGATGGAGCAGGACAGCATCACAAAAGTCGCCTTAAGATGGACAACACCTGGCTAAAGAAAACCTGGGAGGCCCAAAACCACCTGGCGCACAACTGTGACACAAGAGCTAGGACAGATGAACCTGTTATGGGGAGAGGCCCGGCATGCTGCCTGAGAGCGAATGTGAGTGATCATTGAAGCCTTATGTCATAGGGGACGAAGAGGAGTAAGTAAGTAAGTAAAAGGATGAGTTCTCCTGAAGCTGATGCTGGCAAAAGATCGGTGGTGAGAGAAGATAAGCCTCACTCTGTAACACCACCCTACAACGGCTGGTGTCTCTTTGATGTCCAACACGACCAATATATTGGCTAAGTAATAGAGCCCGATGGATATATTGGCAGGCCGGTATTATCGGCCGATATTAGGCATTGCCCGATCTAACAGTATCAGCATTTATAATAGCCAATTTAAAAAAGAAAAAAAAGAATTTAAATATTCATTAATAAGAATCATTTATAATGACAATTAAATGATTCTGATAAATTAATATTTAAAAAATAAAAAACGGATTGTCAACCATGTTATGAGGGTTGGCGTTGCCTAGTTTGTCCACCAGAGGGCGCTCTACAGCGTCCTTGTTGGCAACACTGATTATTTTTTT
>NC_045734.1:4100417-4101343 GCF_008692095.1 Etheostoma spectabile | reverse complement strand
TGTGTTTTTGTTCAAAGGACTTTAAGTTTTCGTATCTTAATACATATACATTTTATTCATCAGAACTTTAATATATGTTGATGTTCCTCCGTTCTAAATTATTATACTATTTTAGTAAGAACTCATAAATAACTACAAATAACTAATTTCTACTAGATATCGGCCGATATTTTGGCATATCGGATTTTTAAATAACCAAATATTCGTATCACCTTAAAAATCCTTTATCAGTGGGGCTCTAGTAAGTAAGCTACACCCATTTCATCAATATTACTGACAGACAACTTAATCTATGGACCATTCAGTGATCCTTCAACATTAGCACTCCCTTTACCCACAGGAGGGCTCATCTAAACTGGTAGCTGATCATCATCGTGCTGAGTTTCACCATGTTTGAAGACCTTTTTTTATCTTCTGTGTTGGTCATGACGAGCTCATGCAGAAATGAGCTTTATTCAAGTCTGGAACTGGACTTCATTTGTCGTAAATTACGATGGCCATCTTGGAATCAGAGTGAAAGAGAACATGCATCCTGCTCCGCAACATGATGGGGGAATGCCATGATTAGCAGGCAAATGGGATACTTTTTAAGTTCAGTTTCACACAAAAGCGCCACAGTTCGCTGAGTGTGAGCATCACCTAAATTAAAGGTGCAATGTAATACTCACAGCTAGTGTTTAAAATAGTTACTACAGTACAAAACAACTGGAGAGAGTTGTCATCTCCCGCTTGCCTGGTCCTCCGGTAACATTAGCAGTTAGCACGGTTAGCAGGGCAGGGTTGGCATGGCAGGGTTAGCCAGGACCAGTCGGGATCACTTTACTGGCTGTGTCTCAATTGTTTTTGTGAGTATGTAAACAACTCAGGTACTATAGCTATATAATTCAATGTGAGCACACAGATGTTGAAATGACATAAAATGCCTG
>NC_045734.1:4099460-4100407 GCF_008692095.1 Etheostoma spectabile | reverse complement strand
CCGTGATAAATTAGCCTGAAGCTAATACTTAGCCACATGAGAAAATGATCCAACTCAGCGCCCTCTTGGCTCTAAGCGGTCTCCATCTTTCAAATACATCTCCAATATTTACCCGGGTTTGTTATGTCTCTTGTCACGCGACTGTTAAAAACAAACAGGTTTTTAGGTTAGGTAGAATCTATCTACATCGATCCTGTTTGTTTGTTTGCTGCTTTCACGGCTGTTCTAACGTAACAGCTGTAGCGCGCTGGGTTTATGTTTTTACAGATATACTGTATCTGACCACCCGGCCTGGCGGTCAAACTGGGTGGTTGATACCAACACACAGGCCAAAACACAGACAGACAATCCGTCACCGAACAAAAATTACAAAAGGAGAAAATACTGGCAGTAGCATTGTTGTCCTTAATATCTGATGACGCATAGGGTAATTTTGGGATTTATTACAGTAAATATATTACATATTTAAGTTCAGTATTTGGCTCATGCTATGGGTCAGAAGAGGCTGTTCAAATTCAGGCCATCAGGGTTGGGCAATATGTCAATATAGTGTGAGTGTGTTGATTCAATGAGGACACAGAATTATTACATCAACGTAATTTAGTACCTTGAATCTTCACTCTATTGATATGGTACAAACACTATAGGAAGCACTTATTACTGGTACAAGGAACCAGTAGTCACTTTAACCCCACAGGACACTTTCTTGTCATTGACAAAGCGTCACCAACACCATACCTTATGAAAGGTTTCATGCCTAATGTTAGCACGCACATTGAACCTGCTACATGTTTGAGTAGGAACCATGGAAACTGTCACACCTCAGATGAATCGCTCATTTATGTCCATGTTATTACAGGACATATTGCACTTATTCTTACAACCTGCCTATTACAACACACACACACACACACACACACACACACACACACACACACACACACACA
>NC_045734.1:4098478-4099441 GCF_008692095.1 Etheostoma spectabile | reverse complement strand
ACACACACACACACACACACACACACACACACACACACACACACACACACGTGAAAGTCGAGAATGATGTCAACATTTGTTTTTTTTTTGTTTTTTTAAATTAGTGATTTCCGATAGCAAGGTATACAAAGATAAACTCAAAACCCTGTGGATTTGAAAAATACTGATCTGGAGTCAGCTATGTGATCTTACCTGGAAAGCAGGGAAGCAAAAAGACAATTTCCCAACAGGCATCAGTAAAGTATACTTGTTCAAATTTAGCTGAGAAAGTACAGCAGGTCTGATAATCAGCAGGCCTGTGATGCGGTAGTCATTTCCCCAGTGACAGCAGTCCTGCTGGGGCCAGTGTGGCCGGGCTGAGTCAGTTCACAGCAGGTCGGCTGGAGCAGAGGGAGAGATGACACGTCTCCTTCCTTCTGCCAGCACACACCTCCTGTCCAGACCACGTAACCGATTCTGCCATTTCTCAGTCCCGAAGCTTCAGAGGTATGAGGATGATTGAGCGTTTGAGTTGTAGTAAAAAAATACCAAAAAAGTAAAATAATTACCCAGTTCAGCAGGGTGTCAAGAAGAGAACAAATTGACCTCCAACTACAACAATGTATTAAGTGTTCCAAATGTCAGACATGTAAGCAAGAGCCCGACCGATAAAGGATTTTTAAGGGAGAGATACCGATACAAATATTTGGTTATTTAAAAATACGATATGCTGATAAATCGGCCAGTATATATTTAAAAAGAAAATATTCCACTAACGCATAACAAAACAAACAGATTTCCCTAAAATTAGTTTTTGTAGTTATTTATGAGTTCTCACTAAAATAATCTGATTTGTTTTATTGTCACAACAGAACATAGGAAGATCAAAATATATTAAAGTTCTGATAAATAAAATGCATAAGAATACAAACTTAAGAGTGTTGCCAACAGAGACGCTGTAGAGCGCCCTCTGGTGGACAAACT
>NC_045734.1:4095702-4098468 GCF_008692095.1 Etheostoma spectabile | reverse complement strand
AACGCCAACACTCATAACATGGTTGACTGTCCGTTTTTATTTTATTTTTTAAATATTCATTTATCAGGATCATTTGTCATTTTAAATTATTCTGACAAATGAATATTTAAAATGTATTTATTTATTTATTTATTTATTTATTTATCGACCGTTATAAATGCTGATACCGATATATTGAGAAATGCCTAATATCGGCCGATAATATCGGCCCACCAATAGATCGGACGGGCTCTAATGTAATGGTACAGAAACACGCATGATTTCATTTCTTCTTCATCTGTTCTTGTGTTTAAGACAAGTCTGATGCTGAAAGCGAGCAGCAGGAGCCAGAACACTGCTGCCGCAGCTGACTAAGTGACATGGGTTATGTAACAGGCAGAAGGTCCAAATGCACTTGGCGCTTGTGTACTGTACATTAAACAGGGTGACATAATACCAACAAAAAAAAAGATTTCAAGTACAAATTGCTTCAAACAGAAGTGAACAAATGTTTTATACAACTTTTTGAAAACTATTACTGGTGGCAGTCAATTGCCCAAACAGGTATGGTCCCATCATACTCTCCCAACTTAGAAAGGCACCTCTCCAGACCAGCCACCTCAAGCGGATAACTGTTCTTCACCTCAGTCACTTTTACACTTTCTTGTACCACCACCAAATTTAAATTGATGTCCAGGAGCAAGCAGGTCGCATTGTGACCTGGGCTGTCATTGAATAATAGTGACCAAAATAATTGGGATTATGATTTTTGCCATAATCGAGCAGCCCTAGATGGTTTCCAGACCCACACACAAAAGAACTTCAACAATTCTCCCGTTGACACACTGCCTTTTCTGTCTTGCGAGACATTTGGTTTCTCATCCTCAACATCACTGACACATTGATCCTCATCACTGATGCTTCCCTCACCACTCAACTCAAATTTACCATCATCATCATCATCATCATCATCATCACCGGCATTATCTTGTCTTCACCATCAACCTGTCTTCCTTCCTTGCTGGGATTATGGTGCCCTAACAGGGTAAAGAACCTCCGCAGATGTACAATATGAATGCTCATTGTTTATTGCTGGGTTGGCAAGTATGTTATCTGTCAAAGTTCCTGTGCAAAGTTATTGCTTACTGCCTAACTGACTGAGTGCGGACACTGCCTGTCTCCTGCTCTCCTTATTGATAGAGTCAGCCTCACAGCCAGTTTGCTGCTGGCCACTAGATGCATACATGTCTGCCTAGTCTTGCATTGCCAGACCATTCTCCAGTGCTGTGTCAGTGCTGGAGAATGGTCTGGCTACACCACCTATCTATTCTGGGATAGGGGAAAACACTTTGGGTTGTTTGTTTTTCTTTAAACCAATTACATTGGTCCAGGGTGTTGGAATCCTTTTGAGTGACATATAGCCACACTTTTAGCTTTCAGCATTTAAACTGTGTTTAAGCCAACTGTAGGCTAATGTTATCTGCTGCCAAGTGTAGTGTTAACTAGCGTCATGTGCAGTGATGCTTCTGTTGCCTGTCAAGTTTGTTCAGAGCACCAGAGAGCGGCGCAGGCATTAGAGTGGCACCAAAATTCATGTCGCCATTTGGTCTTAAAAAAGGTTTTAGTACAAAACCTCAACATGTGACTAAATTCAGGAAGTTTTACTTGGCTGTACTAGATTAAAAACTAAGAACATGTGTGTGTCTGTGTGTAGTGTACGTGTGATAGAGAGGGTGCAGAGAGACCTCTAAAGCACCAGTTCAATTAAAAGCTGGGTCCCGAGCAGCTCCCAGTAGTCTGCATGTGTGTATTTGTCATTTTGTCATTTTAGCTTATGTGCAGGGGCAGAAGGTGATGAAAACTTAAAATTGAGAAGCAATGAGCAAGCCATTAAGATTACCACTTGCAATATCTTTGAACCGTGACACTTCATCTATCGCTGTGGCTCAGGCATAAAACAAATTCAACAATAGCTTGCATAAGATAAGATGATGTAAGTTAAAGAGTGCCAGTCAAACCTCAATAAAAGTTAAACCGATTGGAAAACATCCTTCCACATAGATCACATGTTCTCATTGGGGGACATTTAAGTCACATGCTTCATGCACGCCATTATATATTCACTGGCTCACATTTTGCTTTTATTAAAAAAATGTAACTCAAATACCAGAAAGACACAGGCTTGACTGTTTTCTGTCATAAGTGTTCTTGAGCAAGACATGTCAGTACAGGGTCATCTTAAAGGTCCATGACATGGTGCTCTTTGGTGCTCTAATACCATATCTAAAATCTCTTTTATATAGGCCTTAGTGGTCCCCTAATACTGTATCTGAAGTCTCTTTTATATAGACCTTAGTGGTCCCCTAATACTGTATCTGAAGTCTCTTTTATATAGACTTTAGTGGTCCCCTAATACTGTATCTGAAGTCTCTTTTATATAGACCTTAGTGGCCCCCTAATACTGTATCTGAAGTCTCTTTATATAGACCTTAGTGGTCCGCTAATACCATATCTGAAGTCTCTTTCCCAAAATCCAGCCTTGGTGCAGAATTACAGCCACTAGAGCCAGTCCCACAAAGAGCTTTCCTTAGGATGTGCCAATTCTGAGTCTGTGGCTTTTGAGGTGGAGGGGGGTGAGGCAAGGTTGAGGGTGGGGGTGTGGCTTTGACCAATTGCCACTTTCCTCGTTTGAAAGCTATGATGATGTAACCTCACCCCTTATGACCTCATAAGGAGCAAGACTCAAGATCGGCCCATCTGAGCTTTCATTTTCTCAAAGGCAGAGCA
>NC_045734.1:4094472-4095692 GCF_008692095.1 Etheostoma spectabile | reverse complement strand
GGGCTCGGTTTACACCTCTCACCATTTCTAGCCACTGGGGGGCCAAAGGCAGGCTGGGGGAACTCCTATTAATGTTAAAAAAAAACTCATGAAGGGACATTTTCATGCCGTGGGACCTTTAAAATCTAAAATATACACACCTGTAATACATTTGGGAGTTTCCTGGCAAAGCTGAATAAAGAAGGCCAAACATTAGATGCTTAATTTGTCTTGAAGTGCTGGTGGATACGCTGAAAGCATCAGTAAGTCACAGTTACCTGTGGTGCGACAGATGCACTGAAGCAGCTATTCTTATCCTGAGCAGCCGGCTGCCTATTACAGCGCTCTCCTCTGCTCTAATAAACTGCTCCCCTCATTTCCAGCCACCTGCAGGGAGAGTTACACCAGTTGGTGATTGAGGAGGGATTGGAGCGGGCAAGAGTGCCACAAACTATTAGCTTGGAGACAGGGCGCAGGGACTGCTGCTGTCTCTGACTCTGTGTGATGTCGTGCTAGTGTGTGTCTACGTGCTTCTAGTCGAGGGAATCTGCTGAAAGTCAAATTTGAGTTGTAATAAAACCTTTACATTATCACCCAGAGTCCAGATTTCAAATGCTTCATCCTACAGCAGCCTGTACCTGGTATGCATAATAAAGTCACAACTTCTTGAAAGAATGAATAGGCAGAGGATTTAAAAGTAGCGACACATTCTCAATGCAATCATAATCAAACATCATGATGCAAAATGCAGTTAAAAAAAACAGTCATACATTTTGATGGTTCGGAAATCATTTGCCTTGTGACGCTGGATGCTTGCTCACAGCCACGTCCTACCACAAATAGCATCGCCGGATAGAGCAATGAGTTCTTAATATTGATCAAGAGCCCAAACAAACCAGCCTCTTTGACAACCAAAATAAAGAAGCAACAATCTGTCAACAACAGCCCATTTTTACCTCAAATGCAGTCAAGGTCATTTCTATATGTGTCGTCTTACTGTGACTTCTTAGTAGGGGTGGGGAAATTAAAAAAATCGATACATAGTGTCGTGATATTTTCAGTGGCTATACTGTATCGATACACAGGCGCCAAGTATCACCCTTTTATTATATACGTGTTGGTCAGTTTGTCTGCTTGACAATCCCATCTTGCAATGAGATAAAATAAATAAAATTAAAGTGAGATGAACAATCAGAGAAATATATCTTTTTAGATAAAACAGATGTTGACAAAGTTTCTTT
>NC_045734.1:4091927-4094462 GCF_008692095.1 Etheostoma spectabile | reverse complement strand
ACATAATTTGAAATTGGGAAAAATTAGAAGTTGGATAAAAGGTTATAAATTGCATTATGTATTGCAGAATATTGCAATACGTTTAAAATCGCAATAATATCGTGGCATTAGTATATAACGTATCAGGAGGCGTCTGGTGATTCCTACCCCTAGTTCGTAGCACAGTATATTAAAGAAAATCAAATGTTAGGACATATGTCTGGTTAAATGTGTTCAAGTCTGTTAACAGGTCTTGGAGAGTACTATTGCATATATGTGAAAACAGTTGTTTTTGTGAAGATTTAATGGCTCCAGAAGGAGCTGTGTGAAACCTGATGAACTGCCTGATGAATATGATTGAATTGGCAGTTTGATTTTTTTTAGTCTGAATGCGCCTCTAAATCATTTTTTTGTCAGATAATGATAATGACCTTATGTGAAATAAATTTGACCACAATTACCAAATTATTCCTTTTCAGAAGTAAGACTAAATCTAAAATAGCTGCCCCGCAATATCAATACTGAGGTGTTTGGACAAAAATATTGTGATATTTGATTTTCTCCACTTTGCCTAGCTCTAGTTCCAACCCTAGATATTGGGGGAAATTAAAATGTCAACCCCAGTGTAAGTGAGTATGGAGCAATAGAGTGGGTTTCAGGGCTGATTCTAAAATGTGAAGTAGTGGGACAGTAATGGCAATGACAGAGCCCTGGGTAGGACGTAATCAATCCACTTCACTGCAGAAATAGCTGGTAATGCTGTACACAGCACCAGAGATCCAACCGGACATTACCCACACTACAACATGTTATTTGAGGCACGCAGAGGATCTCTGTCAGGTCGGTGCTCCAGTAAAGGATGCAATCCCAGGGGTCATCTGAAGTAGGGGAGGGTTTCTGTGACAAACATACCTACTCATTCATACAAGTACTGTACATACAGTTCACACAAACGCCCGTGTGTGACACACACACACACACACACACACACACACACACACACACACACACACACACACACACAATATAAACGGAAACAACACACATCAGAGTGTCTCACTTTCCTCATTTCCAAGTCTGTATCGACCACATTTGTTTCTTATAATAACTCAGGAGGCGCGCCAAGGGGTTTCATAGGACATATTTATCACAAGATCAATGGCTCTATATCTACACCAGAGCTGGAGATGACATATTACCTCTGAGTGCAGATATGTTTCAACATGTGTGTCTATCTGTGCCTATTTACATGCATTTGTTAATTGCTTCTATTTTCTTTACTATGCAGGTTGCCTTTGTGCTCTGTGCCTGCATGTGTTTGCATGAGTGCTTCCCCAGTTTCCTCCAGTCATTAGTGCTCCCACTCAGAATACCAGCATGCTTTGTAACCTGAGAAAGAGGACCTGGGGCCTCATGTATAAAAGATTGCGCAGCTTTCAAACCAGAAGATGACTTGACAAGTACCTATGCACAGAAATATAATAATATAATATATATGTATAAAACCAGGGCGTACGCCAGGTCCTGCACCACTTTCCTTAATACATGACAATCAACGTGAAATGGAGCGCACATGAACAAGCCACCGACCCCGCCTTGAATCCTCCCATAAATTAATATGGAAATGACAATAAAACATGCGCCCCCAATGTCATTCTTTGTCCAATCACAACGAGTTATCCCGCTGCAGACGAGAATAACTTCACAGACTGTAAGGTTGAGGTGCAGAGGAGGAGGGGAGAGAAAAAAAATTCTGTTTGGAGGTTTGTCATCACAGATAAGCAATAAAGGAAAATCCCCAGTCGCAAATGGTAACCGGGCAGTGAATGCACCGAACCATGGAATAAATAAAAATAAATAAAAAAGATCTAATGTCAAAGTGGAAATCAAGATAATAGTGGGAGCACCACACCATTGACCAAACAACATGCATCTCAGTGTCGGTCCATATTACGCGCTATAAGCTGTTCTAACCCACTCATGTAATGCCCTTCACTTTCTAAGTGTTAGGTGAGTCCAGCGCGAGAGAGACCCAGCTCAGGAGGGGGAGAGGTTAGTAAGGCCAGCGTCTCCAAGGCAGGTGACAGTGCACACGGATCTGCAGCGACACGCACGGATGAAATACTAAATATGACTACATCAACAGAAATATGTGCAGAATCGAGCGTCCAGATAGCTCAGTTGGCCAAAAGCATGTTTTATGCATTCTCATCCTCTTACATGAAGATGGAAGTAAGTTACAGAGTCCTATGAATCTGCCTAATGAGACGGAAATATGAAATCAATAAAAGGCGGCCAGTCCTTGACCAAACAGTAACTGTATGCTGAAACTGTGCAGAATCTAGCCAGACAGATTTTTTATCCGACAACCCACTATAATGTAAACTTACCTGTCTAATGTCAAGCCTACCACCACCTACCAATGCAAACACACACTTTCTTTCAGAGATTATAGTGTGCTTGTCAATCGTTTGGCTATTTCCTCCTGTCTCCTCTTCCCTAAACCAGCAGTATTCCTTTCTTTGGACTCACAAGTGAAGCAATGTGTAAAAAAAA
>NC_045734.1:4089728-4091917 GCF_008692095.1 Etheostoma spectabile | reverse complement strand
AAAGCCACCTTTCTGCACATGCTCAGTAAGCGTGATATTAGGCGTGTGGTAAAGCACCTCAGCAAGGCCAAAGTAATGGCTTATTCAGTGGGGGTTTGAAAAACACCTCTAATTGTGATGCCCTTGTGTCTACTTAGCAAAGTGTGTGTGTGTGTGTGTGTGTGTGTCTGTGTGCGTGCGTGTGTGTGTGTGCGTGCATCCCTCTGGCCTACCACAATGGTATATTGGACATTGGAGTGTATTTCCTGCCCTCTTGTCTCATTTCTCGAAAACTAAGGGAGGCTTAAGTCACTAACAACAGCTTCCGCATCATCAAATCTAATCTAATAGCCTTTTCGGATATAGCTAATGTGTTTTAGCAATGAGTAAGAGAGCCTCGCTCTCTTTATTAAAAGGAGTAATGGTTGCACACGAGGCTCCATTCATATTGCATTAAGCGTAATGACGGAGAGCAAAAGGCTCAAGATGGCTTTATTGGAATGGCTCTTTTATGTCAGGAAAGATGAAGTCGCCTAAAAGCAATCACAGGACTTTTTCTTTTTTTTTTGCAGTTGTTAGGTTGCACTTGTTAGAAATCTGGTTGGAAGACTCGTAGTAAATTGTCCTTCCTCCACAGTGCTGTGGAGATGGGTCTGGCAATGCGAGACTAGCTAAGCTGCAACACCCACTTTAATGTAACCATGCTCAAGGTATACTGTAACTGCTTGGGACATGGTTTGTCCATGGCCCAAGCCCCAATTGTTAACATGTGTTGACTTAATGCGATCATGTTAGCTAGCTTGCTATACCTGGCAAGCCAGCCTGCTGGGAGAGCCACTGTGACTAGTGACTAGTAGCATTGTCCCTGTTGGCTAGCATGTTGGCGATTAGTTCACCAGCTACTGAAGTTCTCCAGCAGTCAGTCAATCACCAAGTATCAGGGACCAGTGTGGAAAGATCTGAACTAAAGCTGTATCTTGCAAAGCATCTGTCTCAAACATGTGTAAGATGGTATGTTTTAGTCTCCCTAAAACATGTATTAGAAAAAAAGAGTGAAACTTGCTGAAAGATGAAGAACTTTACCGGATTTAGACAAAGAGTGACTGGTAGTGTGTGTGTGTGTGTGTGTGTGTGTGGTGTGTGGTGTGTGTGTGTGTGTGTGTGTGTGTGTGTGTGTGTGTGTGTGTGAGAGAGAGATATTTGGGTCATACAGCAAGTGGCAGACAGGGAGGAATGTTAGGACTGAAACAAATGGGTGAAAGGAGGAAAGAGAAAGTTGAGAAAGCTCAGAGGAAACTTTACTAGGTGAGGAGGAAAATCAAGGATTGGAGGGAGGGACTGGGAGAAAATAATCATCGTTGTCCGCTTCCAACATCCTGAAGGAGAAAGCCGATAGTCTGCGAGGATGAGATGATGCATTTAAGTGGTGGGAGAGGAGAGTAGGAGGACAATGGAGGAGAGGCATATTAAATAACAAATAGCTCATTAGACCGCAATGTCTACTTATTATGTTACTACTCTCAAAGTATGCCGAACGCCTCATTTATTTAATCAAATGCATTTTAAAGGAAGCAAAATACGGAGCTATAACACAATGGCAATTTCACTGGGTGTGGGAGATTTTGGATTGGAATAAAACTACAAATGGGACTGAAACCTGGATAATGTTCCAATCATGCATTTAAGGATATGAATAACGAGGAAAATGTTAAGGTCACATTGAAGCCAGTTGATGCAGTTTATCACTCTGCCGTAAGATTTATATCTGGTGATGGATTTAGTACCCACCACTGTCTCCTTTATCACAACGTAGACCGGACATCCTTGGCTCGAAGAAGGGTGCAACGCTGCATTCTAGTTATCTACAAAGCTTTGCTTGAAAAATGGCCTGTGACGGACGCCCGGATAGCTCGGTTGGTAAAGCAGGCGCCCGTATATAAAGGTTTACTCCTCAACGTAACGGCCGCGGGTTCAACTCCAACCTGCGGCCCTTTCCTTTGCATTTAATAACATAATAGTATTAATTAAGCTTGCTGATCTTTAGATCTTCAAGGACTCCTTTGTCCCTCATGCCATCAGACTCTACAACTCCTCACTCGGGGGGGGGAGGAAATAGGGCAAAGTGGACAATACATACATACATACATATATATACATACATACAAACATACACACCTGGACTTACATTAATACCTGGTCACTTTATCACT
>NC_045734.1:4089583-4089718 GCF_008692095.1 Etheostoma spectabile | reverse complement strand
ACTGGACTCAACACTGACACTTTGATAATAATTTATGGTCTTTTTTGTCTGTATGTTCTTGTTGTTATTATTATTATTACTGTTATTTTATCTATTGTTTTCTTGCTAAAACTGCTGCTGGAATTTTCAATTTCC
>NC_045734.1:4086204-4089573 GCF_008692095.1 Etheostoma spectabile | reverse complement strand
CATCCCAAAAGGATCAATAAAGAGAAGTCTAAGTCTAAATCATCATTGTGGCACATGCACTAGTAATTCCTTGGTCCTAAACAGTCCATTTGTTAGGGAGGAATTAGGCATAACTGCATTTGAATATTATGCTCCATATAAATGGAATAACCTGCCGTTTCTAATGATATTGAACCGCCCGATTCCCTTTAATCACTTTAAGAGTCTTCTTTATGAAGCCATGTATACTGAAGGTACACATGCACTTTGAGTTGTTGGCATTCTGTAATTGTTTTATGTGTGTACTCTATACTGTTTGTACTATGTATCTCAACTGTCCACTGTATATTTACAACTGTATACTGTACATGAATTACATTGTTCAGTAATTTTTGTATGTAATGTAATTGTATATGGCATGTAATCAGGGGGTCATTGGAAATGAGTGCTTGCTCTCAACTGGCCCTCCCTGAATAAATAAAGGTGATAACACCAAAAAGGGTTAGAAATGTCATCGGTCTTTGCGAAATTGTTGGTGCTGGAAGCTTGCGGTAAAAACTCAAAGCCTCAGGTGAGTTAGCGGGGGGGTGCCCCCATACATACTTAATCTAAGCAGAATCTAGTATATATTGTGTTCCAGTGGGAATGTGTACCAGAAAGATCTAAAAAAGTAATACATCTTAAAGACATGTTATTCTCCATTTGTGAGGTTTACCTTTTGACGGACTGATGCTGATAATGTGTAATTTCCTGTTAGTTAGATGCAGTTTTCTTTTTGCATTCTAACTTCTAGACTGCATACTTTGGCAATTAGTATGTAGTATACACTGTATAGAATTATTATGTAGTACAGAATAGGGACACCGCGTAAGCGCTCCTTTTTGATTTTGGTTTTAATACAATAAAACTGTTATTACTGATAGTCACTGGTAAAAGTTCATACTGTACGTTAACGGTAAATTATCTAGCGTAAATTATCTAGCGTAAATGATCTAGCTCCAGCCGTACTCTGTCCTGTTGTGACAGAAAAGGACAGAGTATGGCTGGAGCAGAGTACGGCGGCTGTTACAGCATGTGTTGGTTTGTGTAACGTGGTCTCAACTTTGTGAAATGTTGATGTAATATATTAGCATATATTGTATTTGCTGCATGACTGTTTAACTCACACTATGTAGTTCTTTTAAAAATTATATTTGGATTAAAATTTTAGAAAGGCCTGACCAGGGACTGGGGTTGCAAATTAGCCTATTGGCTAGAAACCTGTTCCGCAACACATTTACACATATTGTTAAGGCCTTGACTGTTATAATTATGCATGTAATAATGTGCGTTGCATTGTCCCTGACAGGTAAATTGAAAAAAATTGGAAAAAAACAACTAATGAACATCCCTACTCTCCAAGCTAGCTGCAAGTTAGCAACCATGCTAGCGTGGTTGCTAAAAGAACAGTTTATTCCAGAAAAGTATGCCATTGACCCGTCTCTTAAAACAATTCCTCTTCTGTGGAGCAGTTTGTAATGCGGCAGAGGAGCGTTTTACATAAATAGATGGGGCACAATACTACAGTAGTATCCTCTGTTTTGGACTTCCCAGCATTGTCAGCAGCTTCAAGACAATTTGTTATTGGTTAAAAGGAGCACATTTTAATGTCAGAGTTCACCAAAGTTAACCTCAATGCAAAAGATATGCATGGATTTACTTGGCCCCAGCAAGTGGATCCCTTGGTTTGGAAGATTCCGTTGAATTAATGGAATATGCCAGTTTTGTTCCAGTCCTGCACTGCTTAAATGCTGCTTTTACAATGCCGTAAAAATTTGGACACTAGTGCCCATGTGGACACATACTGATGGAATTGCAAATAATCTACAGAGAATTTCTATGAGTATTGTTTTTTATATTCTCTTTATCCAAGGGAGAAAAGTGGTCTTTGCCATGCTCCACCTCTGCTGAGAGGTCTGAGCAAACGGGCCCGATAGAGCATCTCCTACAGCCGATGACAAATTAAGCGTCTCGGATCTGCAGTGAGACGTTTTTGACTTCTGACTTCTCCGTGAAAGGCCAAAATAGCATTACCTCATGTCTATCAATGTGCTTTCATGACGCCAAGGACACTTGGAAATGAGAAAGAACGCCCTGCGAGCCATGCTTGGGGACCCTTACTAACATCTCTCCGCTGTGACAAGGCTGCCGGCTTTTATTTAGTGCTGATCTGATCTCATTCAAGTGTCAGGGGGCTTAAATATGTAAGATGCACAGCTGCTGCTTCTATTCAGAGTAATTTACAGTGAATACATTGTGTGAATAAGCTAATCACCGGTAGGAACTGGTGATTAGCATTGGTGATGTATTAATGCTAACAGGGTGGTTACTGGTATAAACAAGTTAAATCTAAGACTTTTTAAGACCAATTCTAAATGAAATTTAAGACCTACCTTACGATGGAAGTACAAAGTGGAAATATACAGTAATCTTTTCAAGTAAACACAAAATTAACAATATGGTAAAATTACAATAATTGGTTGAGTTTAAGAACATTGACTTAATGTGTGTAATGCGAAAGCATAACACAAAAATGTATAATGTATAAAAATGTAATTGCTCTCCTAAATTTATATTATTACAATATTTTCAGACTATTTGGGTCCCATGAACAAATGTTTATGACATCAAGTGAATATTTAAAAAAAAAAACTTCTTTTTGAACAAACAAATAAATAAATGCCAATTCCAGCTGCTTTTAAAACGCAAAAAACCTTTACATGATTGTGTGTGTGTGTGTGTGTGTGTGTGTGTGTGTGTGTGTGTGTGTGTGTGTGTGTAACAGACACAGAGAGAGAGAGACTCAGATGGATGGGTTGCAGTTTGTGGGGACTCATCATGGACAGAGAGTAGACAGCAGTGTGTAAGAGTGGTTTGCGGTGTGTGGGAATGTGGTGTGTGGGGAATGTGTGTGTGTGTGTGTGTGTTGTGTTGGTGTGTGTGTGTGTGTGTGTGTGTGTGTGGTGTGTGTGTGTGTGTGTGTGTGTGTGTGTGTCTATGTGTGTGTTTCATGTCTCCATGTGACCAATTTTTGTTCACGTTCTGATGTCTACTCTGAGCTTTTGTGAATACACTTGGAAAACAATTCATATACTATAATAAACAAAACAGTGACTTTGCACTTGAGAAAGCCTTCCCAAAAGTGTCCATACCAATATATAACGATACACGCACATGCAAGTCAAGTTGTTTGCTTTTGGTTTTCTGATTCAGTTTCTCAAACATAATTACAAACGCACCGTAATTTTGGACTTCTGTGATGAGCTATTTTTTGATATTTGGCGCCAACCAAGTATCTTGTCTTGTCTTTTCCAGAGGTAAATGACTGTACAAGCCCCGAATCTGGAAACA